>NW_027497242.1:0-163545 GCF_021521415.1 Bidens hawaiensis | reverse complement strand
CGAAGTTATTGTTCATCAGGCGAAGTTGCCGTCACTGTTCGTAGGGTTTAGGCGAAGATATAAGGTTAAGCGAAGTTATCCACAACTTCGCCTACCTCACAAGTTCGCTTATCAGCCAGGCGAAGTTATGGACAGGCGAAGTTAAGGAGGAGCGATGTTAACTTTAGGCGAAGTTAACGAGTTTAAAAAAAAAAAAAAAAAAAAAGAGTATTTTGGTGTTTTCGTCTGTATGGCCAGGTGTACACGATTATTGTGAGACCGGAGATGTTGTTCCGTCAACGAGTGAAACTTGTTATCTCTGGGTCTTACGTGTGAACAAATATGTGTCAACTCTGGATATGGAGTTGAGTTTGTGAATGGGATATTGATTGAAACTGGATATTGACACATATTTCGGTGTTTGTGGGCAATGAAATTGTTGTTGTTCGAGGTTGACCAACTGAAGAAAGTCAAATTGAACTGAAGGTTTTTGTTATTACTGGATTGCGGTCAGAGCATATTATTTATGTTATTTTCAAGGCGTTCGAGAATTGGATCCTGAAACGTGATGCTTATTTATTAGAGTGAAAATTCTGGAACAAGTTGGATTTAATCGGGAACTAAAGTGTTTATGTTCTTGATCGTTATCCCTGGTGATTGAAGATGCTACGGATTAATTTCTCGGTCTACTCAGGTGCGGAATCCCTGCGTAGATTGTTACGAGTATAGAACACGAATCACACGTTATATATTATAACTCAAACACGTGATGTAATATCACTGTTACAGACTCTCGTCCTCACGTTACAATGAACTCGAACTACTGACACGAACTTAAACAACGATTACAAACCATGCCGTAACCTAGGACTATTTATACACGACAACTTCGCCTGGCATGTTCAGGCGAAGTTGTCCATAAATTCGCTTGACTAACAAGTTCGCCTGTTAAGCGAACTTGTCAGTAACTTCGCTTAAACATACAAAACATAATTAAACATTACAGACTCGATTACAGACACTAGACTATGAACTACTGACATTATGCACCAACAGACTCCCCCTTGGCAGTAGCTTCATATCTTGATCTTTAAGCACTTGTCTTGTAATCTTCAATCTTGTATCTTCACGCATGCACTCCTTCTCTAACACAAACTGACACAACTCTTTGATACTTCCTCGCTTCGTCCTTCCAAACAGGAATATAAAAGATTTTCTTCTCATTAAGCACTTTCAGATCAGCTTGCGATAAGTTTACCAAATGCATCGGATCGTAAACTCTTAGGAGCTCTTGTTCATCCTCGTCTTCCATCACCGCCTCTGCTGTCTCACAATCCACATACCACCACTTTAGGTCTTTAAGCACATCCTTGGGCATTAGCTTCATCGGTACTTCTTTAAGGCACCGGATCGGTTTATACTTCATGACCATCCAAGGTTTTCCATCAGCTCTCAAACCTCTATCCTTGTCTTCAACAAGTTTTCCCTTCTGCGGTTTCAACAGCTCAAACTTCTTCTCTTTTATACTCTCTCTCCACACAATTTTCTCAATGACTCTAGCCATATTATCGTCATTTCGATTGATTAACCCCAATCTGGCTAAGTCTTTCACTTCACATTCCGGCAGTGTATTCAACGACCTTAACATTCTTTTAAAATACTGAACGCCGTCATACCGTTTAATCACAAAGAGCTTCAACTGCTCATCATAGATCCAGCAAATAATCCCTTTCTTCGCTTCAGCATAGCCTTTAATATTGTAACTCTTCTTGAACATTGTAGGGACCGCTGGTTTCTTCGTTTTGACGAACCACTGAGCATAGCCTTCCTTCCACCTAGGCTGCTCTTCCCATTCAGTCTCATCGATTACTGTCTCATTACCCATATCTGCTTTATCCACATCTGGAATGTCATGCTCCACATTCTCTTCAACTATTTCACCTTCTTCAACATCTTCTTCAATCACAATCTGTGCGCCAATCTTCTCAATCTCTTCAATAGGCAGCACATCATCATCAAACATCACATCATCATCTAGCATATCATCATCTAATTCTTTCAAAGCATCAATCACATCATCTTCATCATCAACCATCACCACCTCATTACCACCAACTGCACCTGCAGACTCCCCCTGAGCTGTGGAAGTCCCAAGAGCTTGAGTAGTTCTTGGCAACTCACCACCTGCATCTTTCGATGCATTGGGATCATCGTCTCTGTCATTCCTCTTCTTTGTCCTTAACTCGTCGCCTTTATAGCCTGTCTCCCCCTGAGATGCCAAGAACTCCTTCATAGCATCTATAATTCTCCCATGTTCAATCAGGAGGGACGACTGTAGTTGATTCTCTGCTACAAGGCGCTGAATAGCCTGGGTCTGGACAAGATTCACCCTTGATTGTTCAGCCACGACCCGCTCAAGTGCAGCTATTCTCTCCGAGTCTGAGAGGGTTTGCATCGAAATCAAACCTCATGTTTGATGTGTCTTGAGTATACTCAGCAGGGATCTCGAATGTAACCGGGACATCAGAAGCAGTTGTGGACGTAACCGCAGGTGGTATCGTGACCGACAACCCTGCAGTTGCAACGACTGTCGACTCTACAAATTGTGCCACCACCTCTGAAGGAGTAAGCGTTGGAGGTGGTAAAGACATAATCTCCGGAGTCGTCATCTGTAGTGTGATGGATGGGATGCCGACAGCTGATGTAGCCACCACGGAAACTTCCGCGGCGGTTAAACTTGTAACCTGTACAGATGTAGGAACAATCGACATACCTGACAGTGCGGATGGAGCGAAACGTACAACTCTTGAAGTCTCTCCAGCTCCCATACCTGCACCTGTCTTTTCCCGTCTTGAACGTCTAATCAACTTGTGAATATCCTCTTCTTCTTCTTCTGACTCAGTATCATCAACTGTCCTCTTCCTCTTCCCTAACGTCCTTTCTCGTGTCACCACCATCCTTCTCGCTTCATCCATAACATCATCAAGATCAGAGTCAGCCACCGTCGTAGCTGCTCTAGTAACATTCACTTCCCGAACCTGTGCAGCAGAGACCTGCACCTCTTCTTGCGGATCAAACCGGTCCATGTCGAAGAATCCTTGGCCGCCAAATGCAGCATCAAGGTCTACATCCTCCTCAGCCGACACAACAGGCACAGCAGGTACATCTCAAGGTGCTCCTACCTGTCGTGGTTGAGGGTCTCTGAACTCATTCCCAGTAGCAGGAACATACTACGGGTTGATTAAATACCCAAACAGTGGAGTATGCCTCGGACGCAGCTCAGGCTTGCTCCTCGCACTGGATGTGCGGCATTAAGCGAAGATACGTTTGCTCACACTCTCCACGTATAGTATTGGACGTCGTTGAGGCAACGTGGGAGCAACATGATTCAAGATCATCTGAATGAATCTTGGATACATAATGAACCTTTCACGAGCCATCGCTCTCCTCTGTCTATCGATCTCATAAAAGACCATCTGACTGAAGCTATAACGTTTGTTATAAGTCAGAGCAGTCATTGCGGACTGCATGGTCGCACCCATCCCGTCAGTGCCCGCCTTCCTCCCTGACATGCAGACAATCATTACGTGCATGAAGAAGCGCCACTGATCGAGTAGGAAACCCTTCCTCCTCTGAGTACACCTAATGGACCAGAGTAGCCCATTCGGAGAAACGCTCCATCACGGAACGGAGCCACAAACTATGTAGGGTCATCCCTAGTCTCCTCACCGAAACGTAAAGCCACCCGTATTTGTTCAGATGAGAACTGAACCTCCTGATTGTTGACGGTTGCTCGCATAACCGGGGGCTCAACGCGGCAATCGTATTCCACAGTCTGCCAGAAATCCTCGATATTGGGTAAGGATATCGGCAGAGTCGTAGTGATAGCGTGGAATAACCTCGAGCGAATGAGGAATGTGATTATCTCGCGGTAATCCTCAACACCGCTCGCTTCCGGGTCTAAGGTGATAAACATGTTATGACCCGGGAAGAATTGCCTCTGATTATCTCCATCGTCACCTCCAGCACCTCCAGCTGCAGCCATATCTGCAACAAACGTACCAAGTTAGATAAACGTTAAGGCGTACCACAAGTTCGCTTGTTACCATGTGCGAAGTTGTGATAAAATCTGTATAGGCGAAGTTAAAGTTGGGGCGAAGTTGGGAACAACTTCGCTTCATCTTTAAGTTCGTCTAATAATTAAAAAATTAAACGGTCCAGGCGAAGTTAATGATAACTTCGCCTCACCACAACATCGCCTCAGGCGAAGTTGAGGCTCAGGCGAAGTTACGGATAACTTCGCCGAAACCCTAAGTTCGCCTGAATCTGAAACGGCGACAGTAAGGTTGATTCAACCTCGAAAATCTGGTGTTTCGGTCAATTTTGACGATTAAGAACTCCCAAACACAAGATATTAAGGATATATAGACGATTAGGTTGTTCATGAACACGTAAAAAACAAGCTTTAAAATCCGGTTCAAAAATCCGTCGGTCCGAGGTATCGAAACAGGTCGAAACGACCTTTGATAAGCATTGACAACACGATGTACCGACACCACGAACCTTGAAATCGAAACGGAATCTGGAAAAAAGAACAAGGAATTTGAAAAACAACAAGTTCGCTGAAAACTGGTTAAGTTCGCCGGAATAAGTTCGCTTAGATCTGTGAATAATGAATCGTTTGACCTTTGAAAATCCTTATATAGGGTCAGAGATTATACAAGCGAAGTTACGGTTAACTTCGCCTAGGCGAAGTTATTCACAAGTTCGCCTGTTTAACAACTTCGCCTATATTTACAAAATCAAACCTTATAATTCGAAAATTTTGCAATTAAGTTCTAAAATTTCCCTTTAAGAATTAAATGACACGATCAAGTCCAAGTAACCAGATACAAAATTATAAAACTACCTAAGTACAAGAAACTGTTAAAAATTAAAGTATAAGGGATCAAATTTCAGTCTCGATAGGGACTACTACGTTTTAGAAAAGATCCGAACAGAAATCATACTAACTACGTGACTGTCACATAGATCCGTGTTTAGCTGTATTATGACAGAAGGAAACAGGTTGTAGGCAGGTAAATAACTTAAGATGGTTTTCATCGTTTCTGTGATACGAGTTAAGTTCAATTAAGCTCAAAAATTAAGTGGGCAACAACTCAGAGATTATGATGCCTCCTATCTATTCTCAAAGCGTATTTGGCTTTCCCCAAGTCACCCCGAATTGACTTCGACCCTTAGTGTCTGATTAAGTTTGTAATTACTCTTCATCTGCTTCCCGTTCTCTTTCTTACTCCATGATTAAGAAGTCTTGATATTTTGAACTCTAGAATGTTTCAATAACTCATAAGTTTTTTTTTTTTTTTTTTTTTTAAACGTAAACATTTACATAGACTTCAGAGTAGTAAACAACTGCAAGTCCCGAATCTGGATCACTACAGTTTCTTGAAACGCTATCTTCACGGGAATCAGAACACTTACGGGCTCGTGTATGACTAGGTAATCGCTTTTCTGCCTATCATTCGGAAAGATATATATGAAGACATGCAAAACTCGTAAGGAGTTTCCACGTAAAATCAAGTAGATTTAGTTTGTATCACATCTACTTTTACGCACCATAAAAAGCTACCATGACATACAATAACTGTCCTAAAGCCTTTTAAGCCGAATAACTTCACTAGTTAAGCACACAGAATCAGTATATCTATCATTTTCCAAGGCTGGATCAATTTTCTGTTAAACATAGCAAACGAACTTCTTACGAAGTAGTAGACTTGAAAAATAATTTCATTTCCCTTAAAAAAAAATTTTAACATTAATCGCCCCGACCAAAACAAAGTCTTCAGGTAAACGGCTATCCCGAAGATCCAATGGATCAGCTGGACCGACCACATACAAGTATGTGTCCTTCTAACTAAGTATGATCGACTAATTTTAAGCGAAAGAATGAAAACTCATCATAAACCGCCCCGGTCACTTTCAGTCCTTTGGTTAATGGCTATCCTCAAATTCTACAAGTAGAAAATGAGGACCAAAACATATCCGAAGACAAGTCCTTCAAACTGAGGCAACCGACATATTTTTAAGCGATAGTGACGTTTTTTTTTTTTTTTTTTTTTTGAATATAACATGAAAAGCATGGTTACTCGGGATTGATCATCCCATTCAGCTCGATAAGGTTTTGAAATCTTGTTTTGTCAAACGCTTTAGTATAAAGATCAGCGAAATTATCAAGCGTATCCACCTTTTCAAGCACAATCAGTTTCTTCTCAGCACAATCCCGTATAAAATGATGACGTATGTCAATATGTTTAGTTTTACTGTGCTTCACGGGATTGTTAGTTACTGAGATAGCAGCTGTGTTATCAATGCAAATAAGAGTAAGTAAGAAATTCAGACCATAGTCGTGCAACTGTTGTTGAATCCAAAGAACCTGGGAGCAGCAGTTGGATGCTGCCATGTATTCTGCTTCACAAGTTGAAATTGCGACCGAAGTCTGTTTCTTGCATTGCCACGACACCAATCTGCCACCAAGAAACTGACATCCTCCAGTTGTTGACTTCCGACTCTGATTGCACCCTCCATAATTAGAATCTGTGTAAGCGACTAGCTCCAAGTCTCCTCCTCTCGGCCTAGAATCAGAATCCTTCTCGTTATGGATGAGGCGAGAAGGATGTTGGTGACACGAGAAAGGACGTTAGGGAAGAGGAAGAGGACAGTTGATGATACTGAGTCAGAAGAAGAAGAAGAGTATATTCACAAGTTGATTAGACGTTCAAGACGGGAAAGGACAGGTGCAGGTATGGGAGCTGGAGAGACTTCAAGAGTTGTACGTTTCGCTCCATCCGCACTGTCAGGTATGTCGATTGTTCCTACATCTGTACAGGTTACAAGTTTAAGCGCCGCGGAAGTTTCCGTGGTGGCTACATCAGCTGTCGGCATCCCATCCATCACACTACAGATGACGACTCCGGAGATTATGTCTTTACCACCTCCAACGCTTACTCCTTCAGAGGTGGTGGCACAATTTGTAGAGTCGACAGTCGTTGCAACTGCAGGGTTGTCGATCACGATACCACCTGCGGTTACGTCCACAACTGCTTCTGATGTCCCGGTTACATTCGAGATCCCTGCTGAGTATACTTAAGACACATCTAACATGAGGTTTGATTTCGATGCAACCCTCTCAGACTCGGAGAGAATAGCTGCACTTGAGCGGGTCGTGGCTGAACAATCAAGGGTGAATCTTGTCCAGACCCAGGCTATTCAGCGCCTTGTAGCAGAGAATCAACTACAGTCGTCCCTCCTGATTGAACATGGGAGAATTATAGATGCTATGAATGAGTTCTTGGCATCTCAGGGGGAGACAGGCTGTAAAGGCGACGAGTTAAGGACAAAGAAGAGGAATGACAGAGACGATGATCCCAATGCATCGAAAGATGCAGGTGGTGAGTTGCCAAGAACTACTCAAGCTCTTGGGACTTCCACAGCTCAGGGGGAGTCTGCAGGTGCAGTTGGTGGTAATGAGGTGGTGATGGTTGATGATGAAGATGATGTGATTGATGCTTTGAAAGAATTAGATGATGATATGCTAGATGATGATGTGATGTTTGATGATGATGTGCTGCCTATTGAAGAGATTGAGAAGATTGGCGCACAGATTGTGATTGAAGAAGATGTTGAAGAAGGTGAAATAGTTGAAGAGAATGTGGAGCATGACATTCCAGATGTGGATAAAGCAGATATGGGTAATGAGACAGTAATCGATGAGACTGAATGGGAAGAGCAGCCTAGGTGGAAGGAAGGCTATGCTCAGTGGTTCGTCAAAACGAAGAAACCAGCGGTCCCTACAATGTTCAAGAAGAGTTACAATATTAAAGGCTATGCTGAAGCGAAGAAAGGGATTATTTGCTGGATCTATGATGAGCAGTTGAAGCTCTTTGTGATTAAACGGTATGACGGCGTTCAGTATTTTAAAAGAATGTTAAGGTCGTTGAATACACTGCCGGAATGTGAAGTGAAAGACTTAGCCAGATTGGGGTTAATCAATCGAAATGACGATAATATGGCTAGAGTCATTGAGAAAATTGTGTGGAGAGAGAGTATAAAAGAGAAGAAGTTTGAGCTGTTGAAACCGCAGAAGGGAAAACTTGTTGAAGACAAGGATAGAGGTTTGAGAGCTGATGGAAAACCTTGGATGGTCATGAAGTATAAACCGATCCGGTGCCTTAAAGAAGTACCGATGAAGCTAATGCCCAAGGATGTGCTTAAAGACCTAAAGTGGTGGTATGTGGATTGTGAGACAGCAGAGGCGGTGATGGAAGACGAGGATGAACAAGAGCTCCTAAGAGTTTACGATCCGATGCATTTGGTAAACTTATCGCAAGCTGATCTGAAAGTGCTTAATGAGAAGAAAATCTTTTATATTCCTGCTTGGAAGGACGAAGCGAGGAAGTATCAAAGAGTTGTGTCAGTTTGTGTTAGAGAAGGAGTGCATGCGTGAAGATACAAGATTGAAGATTACAAGACAAGTGCTTAAAGATCAAGATATGAAGCTACTGCCAAGGGGGAGTCTGTTGGTGCATAATGTCAGTAGTTCATAGTCTAGTGTCTGTAATCGAGTCTGTAATGTTTAATTATGTTTTGTATGTTTAAGCGAAGTTACTGACAAGTTCGCTTAACAGGCGAACTTGTTAGTCAAGCGAAGTTATGGACAACTTCGCCTGAACATGCCAGGCGAAGTTGTCGTGTATAAATAGTCCTAGGTTACGGCTTGGTTTGTAATCGTTGTTTAAGTTCGTGTCAGTAGTTCGAGTTCATTGTAACGTGAGGACGAGAGTCTGTAACAGTGATATTACATCACGTGTTTGAGTTATAATATATAACGTGTGTTCGTTTCGTGTGTTCGTGTGATTCGTGTTCTATACTCGTAACGATCTACGCAGGGATTCCGCACCTGAGTAGACCGAGATATCTCGTGCGATCCGTCCAGGGAACCTACAACATTACATATTAAATTGTTCTATTCAAAAAATTAGAATATTATTTTAATAATATTTTTTTGTAAACATAATTAACATATTACTATTCTAAAAGAAAGAGCTAAAACTTACTGTTTTTGATAATTCACTGCCTATTTCCATTGTGCGCAGACACAAGGGGATTATTTCTGTTGAAAGCAGAAAACTGATAACTTCTGTGTCATCAACCTGATAAATAAAAAACAAAGTTCCATGAAGGAATGCTTCATAATAATGTTATGTACTACTAAAACAGAAAAAAAATAGTTAGCATGAAAAATAACAGTAGGAGAAAATGAAGTACCTTCACAAGGGCACCAATAACACCTAAACTAGTAAGCCTCAGGTATTCAAATGGTCTTGATTTGCTAGTTGTGTTGAGGAAAGGATATAGATATAAAGGAATATGAGCTGCAAAGAAGAAATTATTCAGTGTGTTACTTTAGTATTGTGGTATACTAAATACGTGAGTGCAGTATACAAATAATATGATTTCTTTCGTTAAAGTAAAAAATCTAATAAGACTAGGTTTTCTTAGTACAGATTAGAAATTACAGCAAGTTGGACTCATAGTATAGCTGTATAACATTTTACAAGATAAAAAGAAAGAAAAAAAATCATTTCTCACTTTTATCCTCTCAAATATGTTTTATTCTCAACTGTCATCAATAAACCATAATGCCATGATTTTGACGGAGACTACTCAGCCATTGAAAACAAGATAACTTGTCGAAACTTATAACTTACCATTTAAGAACAGCATTCTTGTGTCTGGATGTGAAGCTACACACTGCAAAATATTAGTACAAATGCATCGAACAATGATCTGGATCACCATGCTAAAAGAAGAGCGAAGTTTAAAACTAGTGGCTAACTAGACATGACATTTGTGCCAAGTTCTGTTATCTGAATTAGAACAAAAGTACATATTTAAGTAACTACGTGTACTAAATGTCAAAAGGAGAACGATTAACCAGGTATGAGTGTATGACTTGTTGAATTGTGTCATTGTGATACATGATCTTGCATAATGATGATTTTTTACCATTAAACATGAACAAAATGACACAACCACAGCATTTACCATTCAATCAAGATGATCAAGCTATAAACTCCTGAAAGAACAATAAAAAAACCAGTATGAATTTCAAAAGGCTCACCTGAAGAAGTGCAAGTGCATTGCAAACTCTGTTTGATTGAGCTGGAGTTAAATTGAGCGGTGATAGATACGGGTATATTGAAACTATTTCCTGCAAGTATGCAATACTTGGCATCAGTTGTGGTGTAAATCTTCACATAATGAACTATTAGACCACCAAAGCAACAAAATACAGAAAAGATGAATCTATGTGTCATGACAAAGGCGGTAAAGCTTTAGCTAAGTACAACCAAGAATTCTATGTGGTCTTGTTAAGAATTAAAATAATAAATTCCCAACAGCTGAAACAACATGAAGAAACTATGAACAACAAAAACAATCAACGAGAAGCATAAATTAAATAAAATGTAATAAAGGAAATTTTCCACTAAATACCAACATAAGACAGGAAAGACACTGCCAAAACAGAATTTGTATTTGCTAATGGCCAAGACCTGGGAGTGGAAGCTGAAAGCCATGCCCACTTAGATAAAATTTTGGTCAAACGGATATAAAAAAATCCACCACATTACAGTTATGCTCGAAATTGCTTTACACTCTTCTTCCTATCTACGATTCATTTATTTCCTGCAATGTCTTAAATCATACTGTGTATATTGTTTCCTCTGTTGGAGATTAAAAGATGCAAGTCACAATTATTCATCTCATACCTTCTTAATTACAGAAAAATGAAACTATTGTGGGACAGACACAATGCAAATTATAACTTTCTACACCACACATAAAGTGGTTATAAAGTGCATTATCAAATAGCATAGAGCATACCTGTAAGAGAGCAGCAATAGTACCAAAGGAGTTCCACAAAAACGGAGCCAAATCTTGAAACAGTTCTCTCTTCTAAAGAAGAAACAAACAAATACACAAAAAATCAATTATGCATACATGTATAAGTGCGAAAAATAGTACCAAATAAAATATAAACACCGCAAAACACATGTTTGTAGTTATAAGCCCTAACATTTGACCTATAGCCAGTTAGGAAAGCTGGTCAACGATGACAATAAATGAATACAGCTACATATCCAGTTCTGTAATAATCATTCTAATCAAACAGAAGCACGGACGGTCTCGAATCTCTTAATTGAAACCGTAATCGATGAAATCCACATACGCATAACTGAAAGTCACAAATACCTAATTGAAAATGTAAATTTAATTGATGAAATTGACATACCTAAAAGTCACAAATACCTAATTGAAACCGTAAATGATCAAATACACGTATGTCAACAGTTACAGATACCTAAATGAAGGTGATTGATCAAATACACATACACATAGCTCTAAATTCAATCATGTTATTGTTATTATTATAATGAAAGCGTAATTAAAGAGAGAGAGAAAGAGATACCTTGGAGAGTTCTAGAAGATCGGGAGAGCTGAGCTCCAGTACCAATTGCTCCGCCGACTGCATTTTCAGATTCTTCTTCTATATTCCGGCCAACTATGGAGTATTATTAGGCTATTTTCCAATCTATCTTTTGATATAATACTCGCTCCGTTGATTTACTTATATAATATTTCGTATGCCGCCCTATACATACTACATAGACATGTGTTCCGTTACGGTTAATGCACGTGAATTATTCGGTAGAAAGTTTACACAAGTCTCGTTTGTTCATTTATGTTCGTTAACATTCGTTTATTTTAATGTTCATTTATGTTCGTTTTTATATTTATAGATAATAATTAAATATTACTTTAAAGAGTCCTTAACTTAATGGTTTTGTATTTGCTCATTTGTGTTCATTTATATTTGTTCGTTTTTGCTTGTTTATTTTTGTTCACTTATGTTCGTGAAATGTTCGTTTATAAATGAACATCCTCATTTTTTAAATAAATGAACACGAACACAAAATATGTGTTCGATTAAGTGTCCGTGTTTGTTTAAAGTTAAACGAACGAACTTGTTCGTGTTCGTTCGGTTCGCTTCGCTTACATGCCAGCTAACGTGATGATATACTCTTGTAGATACATGGTTCTTTAAAAGTTTAATACACTTATATAACGTATGAGGTGACTATTGGATTTATGTGACCGATCTATTAAGATAGAAGAAATGGGTGATCATGTAGCATGACCTACCATTTAAGAATATAGATACAAAATTACAAACACTATGCATTGATGTATGTTAGTGTGAAGTATGTCTTGTTGATAAATGGATTAAAGGAAGAACACATGACCATGGCTTCGTGTATGTATGGTATGGTATGGTATGATTGTAACTTGTAAGCATAACGAAAAGCTACATCAAAATACAGTGACGGATCTAGACATAAATTTTAAGAGTAACGCCAAATTTTTGGTTACCGTATTTCATATAATGTAAACGAAACAAAAATAGAAACACGATAATATATAAAATAAACACATCAGTGCAAATTTCTCCTCTTCAGTTTTGAAAACTTGTAATCAAGCCATTATACCCGTATTGATAAGCTTCATTTTAGAAAAAAAAAGAACATATTTAAAACGGTTGCATTTACAATCGGTAAAAGCATCGCTAGCTTCATTATTCGATAAACCAAAGGAAAAGTGGTGTACTTTCTAGTTTCCATCATTATACGAACAAGGCCACACATTCCATCCAATTTTACAAATTTATGATCTTCCTTTGAATTGTGATAAAATGTGTACGATCACCTGAAATACAACATCTTTCTTCATTAACAAAATCTTAAGAATACATCTCCGAAAACGTTACTATCTTAGATGTGTTAAACTTGAAAAACAAATCTCATAGATTTAAACCGGACAAATTTTCTAATAAACTAGTTGAGACCTTACTAAATCTATTCCAAGTTCTTGAATTCATTTATCCAAAACCATATTAAAAACTTCAACCTCAAAATGATGATTTTGTTGAGCATGTTTATGTTTGATGTTTCTCGTTCATACAAAAGATAATAAAGTTTATGGTTTTTATTTGCTTTGAGCTACAAACTTTGTTTAAGCTTTATTTGATTTGAACTTTTAAATGATGATTTTGTTGAGTCTATTTTTATTTGAACATGTTTAGTTGGAAGTTTCTCGTTTAAACAAAAGAAAAAAAAGATGAATGATTTTTATTTGCTTTGGGTTATAAACTTTGTTTAGACTTTATTTATTTTGAACTTTTAAATTGGTTGGACTTTAAATAATTTTCAGGGATAACAAAATACAAAAACTGATTCAAAAAGAAAAAAAAATTGCACTGCCGACGAAAAGTTGAGGCTGATTGTGAGTTACGTCCGCCACTGCCAAGATAACCTGAAAAATACTACTTTCATGATTTCCTTTTCTTTTAAAGTTAATTACTATACGACTAACGATGTTAAACTAAAAATAAAAAACCAAACATTACATGAATAACGACGATTATGTCTCAGAAAAATCTCACTAAAAATAGAGCTATTGTAGGGTCTAGGGTGTTTTTGGGAAGAGATATTCGTAATTGTGCTTAGGGTGTTTTTGGGAAGAGATGAGAGAAGTAATTGCTTTTAACCTTGATAACATAAGGTGGTTACGTAATTACAAAATTGACTATTATTCTTTCTCGGTTTATAGCTAACCCCAACATTACATGTGTTTGTCATCAAATTTAAAATTGATCATATGCCTATATGTTTATATTAATCTAGTATTTACACCCCGTGTTACGGTGGAGGTGTAAAACCTTGTATTTATATATCCACTCCACCCGAAAGCATGAAGTTACCACCACCATCGCCTTCGTTCGTCATCCCCTCTCCCACAGTCAGTAACTAACGTTTATAATTAAGAAAAAGTAATAAAAAGTAGACGTAAAAGTGTTGAACCACACACGCTCATTGCATCGTGTTAACACACAAAAATTAAACCGAAACACAAAATATAGAAAAAAATAACTAAGTCAACTTAACATTTACGTGTTGCGATGGGGCTGTTAAACGGGAATAGACATAACATTCAACCACACGCATGCGTTGCAGCGCGTTAACTCGTTAAATTCAAACATAAACGTTAAACAAAAAATATGTAAAAGATGAAAAGTATAGGGCACCAAAGTTGAAAGTGGAAAAATATATTTTGTGACATATTTGTAAACTATGAAAAAGTGTAGGGACCAAAAGTAAAAAAATAAAAGTTATATAAAAATGAATATTACATGGTACAAACTTGAATGCACAATGTATAACAGACCAATGCATATTTCTCCCACTTTTATTATTATATAAATAAACTAGTAAATTATCTGGCGCGTTGCGCCGGAACTAGTCAGATATGCTTATATACCCGTCACGTTACCCTAAATCTTAAGACACAAGTGTTAAAAAAATTAATATATTTAAAATGATGTTTATTTGGTTGTTAAAACCCAAACGCTGGTTAAACCGAGCATTGTCGGTACCCGACGCTGTGTCGTGAGTCGACACGAATTTGGTCGATTTCAGTTACGGTACGGTATAAACGTTGTTTGTAAAACCTAAGCGTAAAACTTAAAAAATAAATTTGTCAAATTAAGATATGAAAAAATTAAATATCTAAAATGGCGTTTAGTCAGTTGTTAAAACTCGGGCGTTAGTAAAACTCGAGCGTTGTCGGTCCTGACGTAACAACGGTGAGTCGGCATCAATTATGTCGGTTTCCGTAATGTTCTTTATGGTTCCAGAATTTAAACAACAATGTCCGTAAACTTCAATCGTTGGTAAATCCTGCGCGCTGTCTGTTTCGGCCGTTGTAGTGATGAGTCGACGCGAATAACTATTTAATCATGAAACTTAAAACTTTTAACAAAAAATATATATAATACTTGGCATGTCCGTATACTTCAATCGTTGGTAAATCCCGCGCGTTGTCTGTTTCAGGCGTTATAGTGGTGAGTCGACGCGAATGACCGTTTAATTATCAAACTTAAAACAAAAAAACAAAAAAAATATGTATAATACTTGGCCCAATCGAGCGCCACCAGATGGACCAATCATAGTCTAGCAGCGCCAAACTTCTCTTTTATTATACTAGGGTTTTACCCGGCGCGTTGTGTCGGGGCAAGTTGTAAAACCCGAACGGTGATTGATGTGGTGCGTTTGTGTGCTTAAAAAGTGTAAAGGGATTGGACTTTTAGCTTTCGCAAAAGATAGTGTTTTAAATTATAAAAGTGATTTCTACTAATACTAAACACACACAAAATAGGCAAGTGTACCTATTGTATATGTAGAATAGTATTGGTAAGAACCAAGTGTCGATCCGTGGACACAAATGTTTCTAATGATAAATCTTCGTTTACTTTAATCGGAGAGTTTAATCATTTTTGGGGTTGATTTTCAAACTTTCATAAAAATACTTAAATATAATATATAGATGACAAGAAGAGAAACTCTAAATGAGTAAATCAATTATATGAAGGTTATCATCTAAGATCAAGAATCCACTCCATTCTTCCTTGATAATTAATAAATAAACACGTGATAAACTTGCCTTAATAATATATGATAGAATAGTCCATCATTTCTAAGTGAACATATTCTATGGCATAAAAGAAAGTAGCATGCATATTTTCAAGTCCATCCTTGCTTAATCTCATACTACCACGAGAATGTCAATTTAAGTAGGCAAGGAGTTTAGTAAAGTAGAAAGATTAGGATTGACTTCGATTTCTCGAAAACCAATTCTAACAACTTGTAGTTGACTCACACGACCTCCCCTTGGTTGATTTAATTAGGTTATCATTACACATACCTTTAACATATGATTTCTTTAACTAGCATGATAACCTAAGCAATCGTGTTAACAATGTTATTTCAGAATTATCAAAACTAGAGAAATAGATCATAGCTTATATCTCATCAATTATAAGTACAACATAAGCAGGATCCATGTTTTATCTTGAATAAATTATCACGGTATTCTTTTACCATTTCTAGTATCCAAGAACATGAGTGAATCATGAATGATTGTTAAATCATCAACCTTGATGTATTGAGTTAAAGTGATAAAACATTTTTCATCGAAGGATAATTGTAAGATAACCATGTACTTTACCAAACTAAATCACATGTTTTATATAATAATCAAGTAAACAAAGCTTCTTCATAAAAATTAGATGGTAAATGGAGTTTAGCTCATAATGAGCATAGTTATGAATATCAAAAGAGATGAAGATAACAAACACATGATCAAACTAGAACTGTGACATTCGTCATTTTTGGTTTATTTCGTATTTTTTGTACGGTGAACCCGACCCGTTTTATCTTTCGGGTTCTTTGATATTAATAAAAATAGTGGTTTTTATGTTACGAATTTGTTTCACACTTGTTGGATCGCAAAACGTCCTCTTCGGTACGTTAAAACACCCTTTTATGGCTAAAAACTTCAAACGAACTTCAGGGACCCAAATCGTCAAAAATAAAAGTTGAAGACCAAACCCCCCCTAGGGGCGCCGTGCCGCGCGGCCATTAAGGGCAGGGTGGTCACGCATCGCCTAGGCCTATCTGCAGTGTTTCCCAGCTTGTTTTTGTTGTTTTATGCCTTGTTTGACCAAATTAACCTACCCATTTGCATGTAAACTCTTGAAAGAAACACTATCCACAAACCTTTACTCTTTCCCTGTATAAACAAGAAAATCTCACCCATTTTTTGTTGCGCATTCTTCTCCAAACTCTCTCTCAATCTAAGATCCAAGTGTTCATCCTCTTGTTAGTTCGACTTCTCAATGTCAAACTAATGCTAACCTTGTTTATAACTAATTCTTGTTACTTAAAGCTTGATATTATAACTTATTTAAAACATACTCCCCTTGTTTCCTTGGCTTTCCCTTTTCCGGCCATGTCGGTTTAGGTGTATTGCTAGGCAAGGCTACATGGAGGATTATTGCAATCCTTGTTAAACACTTTAATTTATGTTTTAATTTTGTTTAAGCTTGTTAATATTGTTTAGTTATTAATTATTTTAGTGTCCAAATTATTTTAATAGTTCAATGGTATTTGGGTATGTGGTTACCATCTTCGGTTTCATTCTGAGTCAAGACTCGAACCAAAACCAAACTTTTGTTTAAATACTTTATTATTAGCATATTGTACGTAAAAATGTAAGGCCTCGTTACCGGTGCCTCACATTTGGACGTTGGATTTACTCATAAACGCAGTTCTAAATATCAGAGTTAATTAAAAAATTTCGCAGAAATATTAAAACTTAAACCATTCGTTACAAACATCCATATTTTGTCTTTAAAACATAACTTAAATTATAGAAATAAAACATCATAGCAAAATCCTCAGATGCCAGCTTCGTCCAACTCTGCCATGTGTCCTCGTCAAGCTAACTGCCTCATTCTACTTACCTGCGTGCATACTAAAAGTCAGCTACGCTGAGTGAGTTCTAGTTAATACAATCAACATACAATACGTTCTTATATTACATACTTGTCCTTCTTTACTTTCTTTCATACATACGTAAGTATATACTTTCATTCTTACTTTCATACTTTCTTTCTTTCATACTTCATATTTTATCTTTCTTTACATACATACTTATACATTTTAAAGAGTCTTTCGCCCTATAACCTCACAGATATTATTAGGGTCTGCCACCCTTAAAGAGCCTTTCACCCTATAACCTCACAGATATTATTAGGGTCTGCCACCCTTAAAGAGCCTTTCGCTCTATAATCTCACAGAAATTATTAGGGTCTGCCACCCTTATTCACAGATATTATTAGAGTCTGCCACCCTTCATCACAAATATTATTAGGGCCTGCCACCCTTCTTCACAGATATTATTAGGGTCTGCCACCCTTTACCGTCAATTCCTTCATATCATACTTTCCTTTTCATTTATATGTTTTATATACTTTCTTTCATTCTCATATTCTATAACGTACATACTTCATACATACAACATATATATAAACAATCACATCATCTAACTATCTCCTGACAGTACATGCAATATCCGAAGATCATTCATGTACCGTCAATCGTTCTTTTTTAACATACACATATATCATAATAGGCATACACTTACCACTTAAGGTAAGTGTATTAACTAATCACATCGAGTATGCACACAGCCCCGAAAACATAACAAGGAATGAGGCTAGAAACTCACCTAGATCCTGTTGCGCTCGCCGTTTATTGTTATCCCCTTCCTTAATTGAGCACAACTAACTGTTAAATATATTTTTTTTTAATTAACCGTTTACTTGATTAAGTCGGTATTTTAGTTACCCGACGTATTCTCTAAGTTGGGCTTTAAGATAATGGGCTAGTTTTATTTTAGCTTAATAGCTCTCGGACTAGCAAAATCAAGCCCATCTGCCTATCAAGGTAACTGGGTCCAACTGGGTTCAGGCCCAACCAACTGGGTGACCGAGATCTCCAGGCAGAGAACCCCTCGTTGACCGATAACCCTTGTGTTGACCGAGAACCCTTGGTCACCGAGAGCTCTCGTTGACCGAGAACTCTCGTGTTGACTGCCTGCTGACCGAAAACCATTTGGTTTGACCGAGAACTCTCAGATTTGGCCGAGAACCCCCAGGTCGGATGATTTCAGCTCAACTTTCTATCTTTAAATCCATTTTAGGCTCAAAATAACGGTTAACGGTCCATGTTACACCTTTAATCACCTATAACCCAATCCTCTTAACTGTTTTACACTCGTTATCTCCCCATTGCCAAGTCCTAACCCGTTTTTAGCATAAAGCTTGAACCTTTAACCATAAAAATGTCCATTAAGCTAGATCTAGGGTTTTCTTGATGAACCATATATAACCTTGAATCCTTACCGTCCATTTTGATAATCAAGATGTCAACTTTATGTTTTATCTAGACTCGATCTAGCCTATATTCAAGTTTCATGGCTAAGCGTTCATAAAAACGTAAGCTTTAAGACCAAGAACATACCTTTAATCGTTGCTAGGTCGCGGCTAGTTCCAATATATAACTCTAACTCGTATCTTTCTTGCATGGTTAAGGTTTATCAAGATCTATGCTCGGTTTTAGGTCTTGAATCACTCTCTTGGTTGCGGCCGTAAGATGGAGTGTTTGTAGGTGTGTTTTGAGTGTGTAGGGAATATTATGGATAAGATGGATGGAAATGGAAAGATTTAGGGTTTAAGGGGGTATTTATACTCCCTTAAGCCTATGGACCCAAGGCCCATCTTTCCTTTTTAGTACATGATTAATTCCCTTTAATTAACCTACTTATCTTTCCTTCTTTACTATTATTTTATTTACTAACCCAAGTAAACTTTTCTGTTATAAGAAATAATATATATTCCTATATAAAATATTATTATTTGAAATTTTGGGATTTTACAAAAACTTGAGTATTATTATTTCTATGTTTATTTTGATAAGTTCCATGATATTGGGTATGTGGCAACCATCCTCGGTCTTATTCTGAGTCAAGGATCGAACCAAGGCCGAACTCTCGTTTAAATGCTTTATATATTTAAAATGATTTAATAATGTGTTACATGTAAGATTTGTGTATTATAATTTCTAAAGTTACTTAATAAGTTCCATGGTACTGGGTATGTGGCAACCATCCTCGGTTTCATTCCGAGTCAAGGACCGAACCGAAACCGAACTATTGTTTAACTCTTTATTTAATTGTTTAAAAACAAATTGTATGTGAGTTTTAAGTGTTTAAGTTATTTTATGTACATTTTTGTATTTATTATTATAATATGGATTTGTTGAACCCAATATTGGTCACATACCAAGTCTTGAACCAACCAAACCAAACAAACCGAACTAAATCGAGTTCACTCGCTTAAAACACACTAATTGTGTTTCGGGCCACTGAATCTCACATTTTCTTTTTAAGATCTTTTACAAACTAATTAGAAATTTTTTTAAAGTACTTGATATGTCGGATCCAACTTGATCTTATAACACGCTTGGACCGATAAAACCGAACACTCAATGTTTGGAGTTTCTCCTTAATAGAACTTCTAACATTAGTTAAGTTTCTATTTTAAGCAATTTATCTCATGATATTTATCACTTTGGAATGTCGGGTTCGGACTTGACAATTTATCAAGACCAGAACCGACTAACCGAACACTCGTTAAAATCCCGTTTTGGTATATCTAACAAGGGGTCGTGCACTATTTCATTAAATCAATCCCCACATATTTACTTAACAAAGGTTAGATAAAACTAGTGAATAGAATACTGAGACCCGATTTCGAGCAAACTTACTTTTCAAAAACCGTTAGTTTAATTTCCTATGTATTTACACTTTAACCCTCAAACTATAATTATTTGTCTTACTTGTCATGCTATTTTACTTTAAAGCTTTTAAGACCATCTACTAACTCAAGACCCTCTTAATATAGGTCTTGCTCGTTGAGCTTACCTTTCTGTTTTACCACAAACTAATACTTCAAGTTACTTATTACATGTGACTAATCACACTCCCCTCGATGACCGTCATTCGAGTCATGCAAAAACCTAATTAACCTAAGTAGCTAGGATAAGTAAGGTATCGTATCCACCGGGAGTATGTGGTTAATGCAACGTGTTTCTAATTTCTAATATTATGAAGTACTGTTTAAGTGCTAATCACACAAGCAAATAGTTTTAGTTTAAAATTAAGCAAACGAACAAGCAAACAATTTTCAATCAAATAGTAAAAGCAAATCGCACCCGGGACTTCAAGTAAGTAACTTACAGTAATCTCATGCAACCTAACAAATTAATCATTAACGGTTAACTACAGATTGGTCAACTAGACAAACCTTAGGCATCAATAATCGCTTTACACATGGCACTGGTTATCAAACAGTCCATGCCAGTGTGACTCAGTTAAGGGCAATTATATGCTTTATCGTATTTAACCTAATCAAACAACCCTATGATCAATTATTATAGCAACTGGTAACTAATCGTTCAGATCAACGTAAACCTAAACCGATTAAACACACAGACATACTAAACATCAATAACCATAGATTAACCATAAACAATTATACATAAACGTTCTTAGTTACGTGAGAAAACTGAAATCGTAACAAACTTTACATTCCCGGGTGAGATTATAAGAGTTTAGCCGCGTCTAGGCATCATAGGATCTTCAATAATGATGAAATAGAGCATGTATGTAGTCTCGGTATGATCTGGTTGTAGGAATCGGTCTGCCCAAGACACATATTAGAGTTGATGTGGCTGGTACGTTATGATCCAAGTCGGGTCATACCCAATAACAAGCTAGACAAACACCATAATATTTATTGTAGATATGATCTAACGAATAAATATTAGCACTTATGATATTTAGAAAATGGGTTTCTAAATATTTGCACTTGAGGAATCGATAAATTATATGGATAATTTATTTAGAGAGATTATCTTATGATATTATTTAAGTTGGTTAAATGATATATATATGATAATGGTTGTGGTATGTTGCATGAAACTTATGACATATTAGAAATGTTAAAATGTTATAAAGTTTCAGTAGACCTGTGACTAATACATAGAGTATTAGTCCTGTGAACTAATACATGGAGTATTAGTCCTGAGACTAGTACATGGGGTATTAGTCTGTTTCCAGGAAGAAAGAGAAAATAATTTCTGGTAGGACCAACCCACTTTTGGGGGGAAACCTCCAACCCATTTGTTTGAAATATTTTCTTTAATTAATATCTATCTTGGGACAACACATTTTAGAAAACCCAACCACATTTCATGCAAAGTTGTTCTCTCAATCCTCTCTCTCTCTCTCTCTCTTTGATTTCGGCCAAGAAGAAGAACACAAGAGGGTTTTTTTCTTTCAAGTGCAAGAGTCATTAAATCCTAGCAAGCAAGGTGTTTGTTGAAGGCTTGGAGGGTATACAAGCTTGAGGCTCTTCTCCATTGAAGGCTAGCCATTCAAACCGTCATCTCCTTCATCTTCTTGCCTCTTGGAAGGTTGTATTACATAAACCCCCTATGGTTGATAGCTTTATATGCATGTAGTTCGTATATGGATCCGGGGATTGGGTTTTGCATATAAAACGGGTTTTATATTAATCAATATAACAAGATTTTAAACTAATTAATCCGCTGCATTTTTCATATAAATGGGTTTATATGGATTTGATAATCTTGTTAAAACCCAACACTGGTATGGTGGAATCGACCTCCTTGAGCTCTGGAAATCGACTCCTTCTAAGTATGATAAGATAGGGTCGAGTATGATGAAAATAACATAAAAACCCTAGCCTCCTGTCTGCACATCCCATCGCGATACGTGATGGGGTCTTCACTGGCCCATCGCGTATCGCGATGGGCCAAAAGTCAAACTCAATTTTAAATTCCATTGCGATACGCGATGGGTTTTTGGCCTGCCCATCGTGATACGTGATGGGCCTTGTTAGCAGAATACATGTTTTGTTTTCTCGTTTCACGTGCTAGACATCCCAGTTCTTTATCACGTGCATCGGCAGGTCCAAATTAAGTACTTTAACGTTTATGACCTGAAACACAATAAACACGTATGAAGTATCGAAGTTCCCAAAATAAACGGATAAAACTAATAAATAAACGAACTAAAACGAATACAAATTAACCAACCATCACATCCCCAAACTTATCATTTGCTTGCCCTAAAGCAAAGTCTAAAGCAAACATCAACCTCCATCATAGGTATGTATATTATCACCATTAATACTAGTAAGGTTTAAGATTATACCCAGTTTCCCAGACTGACACTTTCTTGATTGACATCCCACAAATAAGGTTAAATGATATTATTAAAACAATAGAGCCGCCCAGACGAGTGTACTTTGTTTCCGGTTAAGGAACACATGCTCATACCCATCATAATATAACATCCCTCCTCTTGGTTTAATATCTAGACCAGCAAAAAATGTGCTAGTATCTCTCTACCCTCTATACCAAGTATGAACAAATGTAATAAGCTTAGAAGCAAATCAAATCTCCACCCACATAAATGCTTTAACACAAATGCAAATCAGAAGGGCTTAAAACGGGTTGTAACGGGGCTAAGTGTAAGGGTATGGAAGGAAAATTTTCACGTATCTCAAACGATCCGATCCGGCTTATTACAAAATAACTAAATAAACAATGACATAACATAAACAACTGATTTCATCACTAAACATAAACACTAAATAGATCTTTTTTTTATTGATAATATTTGAACATTGCAACTTTAACACAATTTTTTTTTATATATTTTTTTGCATAATAAACGTAATGCTTAATACATCCTATTGATAAATACTAAAACAATTACAAAGAAACCTATTAAGCCGGATCGTCTCGCAATATAACATCGGAGTTGATTGAATGAAGAAAATAGGTCCAACAATGTTTTCTAAGGGAACCAACCCCCGCCCCTCACATTATCCACGCTCATATATATAACGTATGAGGCACAACCCCCAATACCCACACTCGCACTCATCTATACGAGGCTTAACCTAATTGATTCTATCACTTTTGCATTCATGCCAAGCTAAGATCTCGAAATGCATGAGACAACCAAGTTCTAGATAGTATGGGCATACTGGTTACTCTCTATAATGGCACTCAAATGACATGTGCGTATACTATATATTATATGTGTATTATATATAAGGCAAATCTTACACATGTACCGGAGGAATTAGGCTGCCGACATGAACATGTATATATGTCCCCATGACTCGTTATCCCCGCCTAAACGACCCCATTTTCAACTTCTCGTTATGAAAACATTTGTGAGTAAGACTATCGAGAAGCTGAAAAACCAACCATGACCAGAAACATATAACTTGGCATTAATGGCAAAAATTAACTGTTAACAACTTTGGTTTCCGAACACTCTTCGAGGTACTATCGGGCTAAAATTTTCAAATTTCCCCCATCCCCACACTTGAGGTTTTTATTGTCCTCAATGTTAAAATATTTAAACAACTAATGAACATTTGAGGGACGAGGTTGAAATTGATTTTTTTAACAATTTAAAACTCGGGGCTCTAATGTGATGGTTAAACTAGAAATTATACAATTACACTTTTAACATTTAAACTAATAATAACAAAATAGATTATGAAACCGAAATCACCTGATGTCCTCGACAATAGCTTGGAACAATCGGCTCGCAAACTCTCGTAAACACTCGTGCACACTCGTCTCACCCCAAATACCAAAACTGACAACCAATCCTGCAAAATCTCGAGATGTGTAGAAGCAAGCTTCTCACAAGTGTAAGACATAGATCCTTAAGAGTTATAAAATGATTTATGTTAAATTATTAAAACAATTACCGAGCCAAATTAAGTCGTTTCATAATAAATTTTGTTAAACAACTTAAAAAAATTAAAAGACCTAACTCTCTTTCGGAGGAATCATGATTGCATTTAGCATATGCAACAAGCCCTTTAAAACCCCCGGTAGCCCTGGTGGACGAGTGAGGTCTCATGAGGGTTTATAGTGAACTACACCCACAATTCTAAATACAACAAAATATACAAATAGAACAAACCAACAGCCACAACAAAAGATATATATACAAATAAGCCCAACCAGTTACCCCATACAATATTCCCAATATAATATTAATATTATATAGACCATGAGAATAATAACAAAATAAAGAAAAAAGGGTAACCAAAATCTACCGTGCTGGCGATGCGTCCTCGGCATCATCATGTGGGACCACAGGCTGCTCCAATGTAATGATCAGTGAAGGTGGGAGAGGTACCTGCGAAGCAACAAACAATAATCGAAAATAATCATCATGGCGGGCTAGGTGGGCCCACGTCTCATCCATATGGGTCCGAACCTCCTGCCTATGAGCTCGAGCCTCCCCTCTATCTGCCCGAGCCTCCTCTCGCATCTCACGCTGCTGCTGATAGATCATGTTCAGTGTGACTGGCTGTTGTTGCTGCTGCGGTGGTGGCTGTGATGATGAAGATGATGCCTGCCTCAACGGATGCTGCTGTTGAGGGCGCATCATGAGCGGGATCAGTACATGCTGTTTGTGTGTCGGAATCTAAGCAGTTAATGCGGAAAAATATAGGATATCGGTTAATGACCGATACATGAGATATCGTTTTTCACGGTGGTATATCGGTGAGATATTGTAAATTTATATATGCGTATATAATGCTAATTTTTATACTATTTTATGCATAAATTTATATTTTTGAAGAACCATATGTAAACTAGTTAAGATAAGGGGGTTAATTGTTACAATATACAAACTAATTTTCACTTGGTTCTAGGGCTGTTCAAAAAGCTCGCGGCTCGTGGCTCGTTCGAAACTCGCTCGAAAAAAGCTCGGCTCAAAAAAGATCGATTCTAAATGAGCTCGACTCGACTCGGCTCGATTTTTAAACGAGTCGAGCTCGAGCCGGGGTCAGCTCGGCTCGTGGCTCGATCTTGGCTCGACTCGTTAGCTCGGCTCGTTGGCTCGTTTAGATTAAAACCTAAATTTTAATATCTTTATATAATAATATCATACCAAGAAATAAATAAATAAAAATTATATATATATATATATATATCATGTCAGTCGATACCTAAAACCTTATAAAAGAATAACGAAAATAAAGCAAAGAAATTTATATATTCTCTAGTTTATAAATTTTATATAATATGTATGTTAAAATTATATTTTTTGTATTTTATATATCAAAATTTGTAAAATATAAAATAAAAAAATAGTAAATAAATAATAAAAAAATTAAAAAATTTAAAGAAGTCCGGCTCGACGAGCTCGAGCTTTATACGAGCCGAGCTCGAGCTCGATTTTTCAGCTCAATATAAAAAACGAGCCGAGCTCGAGCCAGCTCGATTAAGTTCGAGCTCGAGCTCGAGCACACTCTGGCTCGACTCGACTCGGCTCGTTTACAGCCCTACTTGGTTCTAAAAAGTTTATAAATTTTAGGAATTAAATATAAACTAGTGTTAAAAAGGAGGGCTAAATGGAAAACTACATAAACTTTATTAAGCATAAAAAGTCCAAAACGATGTCTTCATCACTTCTTCCTTTCTTCCGGCAAAAAACTGACGTCGTCCACTTTTTTTTCTCGTTTCCGGCAAAAAATACGTCGGAGTAAACCGTCTAAGTTATATATTTGATCGATAATTGGTCATCATGTTTGTAGACTCAACCAGGTAATCGAATTTTGAAATTTTTCCAAGTTTTGGATATAAAAATGGCCAATCGAGAAAACCAGTGATATAACCGATATTGTTGAAGCAAAAAATCGCTGATATATCGGTAAAAATCACCGATATTCTCGGATCCGATATTAAAACCTATATTTTACACCGATATGCTAGCTTGCCACCGATAATCGATATATCGGTGATATATCACCGATTTATCGGCCGAGTTAACTGCATAGGTCGGAATCCCATCTGTAGTAATGTGGCAGCAACTGATCTTGGAGGCGGTGGTACCTGCGGTCCCTGTCGGACCAGAACTAATGCCGGTGGATTAAAAAGCTCACAGATCCCGGCTTGACGAGCCTCATCCAATCCAAAGGCTCCTGTAGCTGGCCTTGGAGTAAAGAACCCAATCGGATAACGGTTGAACACACCAAGTCGCTCGGCGATCCTTGTGATATATGGCCCTAATGATAAATGTGCCGAGGATCCCTGTAGACTGCGACCTCGTGCGAACGAAAAGAGCAACAGCAACGCTACATTGGCCTCTCGGCGGCCAATGATGGAAAGAAGCCACAGCAGATCAAGGTTGCTGCACTTCTCGGGACCCGAATGTCGGCCCACGATAGTACAAGCAATGATCCTGTGAATGTAGCGATGGACGGGGTCCCTGATGAACAACTCCACAACAGTGCTGGTGCCTTGTCGGCAATCTCTGCCCAAAACTGGTCTAGCCGGTCCTCCGTGAGCCAGTGATCACGGATCCTCTGTGCATGCAGCGTGTAGCCACGAATGCTCTGCAGGAAGTCAGGAGTCTGAACCTGCTTGGCAGTATAAAATCCGCAGGCCATAGCGAAGTCGGAAACCGACATCTCATAAAGATGTTGTCCCAATGAAAATGACACCACGTGTGGCTCAAGAAAATCGGTGGACGCAAAAGCAAAATTCGAATAAAACTCACGTGTGAGCTCGACATAAGGAGTCGAGTCACAAGCAAGTACCTGCGTCCACCGATCTGACAATAAACGACGTACCCGGACGTCGATGCCCAAATCCCGCATCAGCGTCCAATCAAACAAATGGTGGCATAGAAGCTGCATCTCTCGAATCTTGCCCAACCTCGTGTACTCATCAGTCATCGTCCTAAATCTCAGCACCTGATGAGGTATCTAGCGTCCATCACCCACAATAGCCTCTGGCTTGATGTCAGGTGTAATCGGTAACTCCTGATCGTCATACTATGTCACACGTGGCGGCCTTTGCTGAATAGGGCGGTGCGGCTCGAGATCTCCCTGGGGAGCCGCAACGGGTCCACGTTGGCCCGCGCCCTCAGGCCTTTGTCTTTTGCGCCCGGCGGCGCGATCAGACATATCTGCAAAATTAAACATTCAAGTTAGATATGTCAACACGGACTGTGGTGACGACCGTATAGTATTTCGGTCGTAGTCGCCCCACGCATAATAAAATAATATTAAAATAATAAATAAAAATAAATAAAGATGAAAAATTCGGGGACACCCTACACGTATTTCAAAAAACCAGATTTTCCCAAAAAACGGTACAGTAAATTTTCGATTCAAAACAAACTAACACGCATCCCCTCACTTGATTAACAAACTCCAACAACTACTCGACTCGAACTTTTAATTAATAGACAATATTAACAAACTGACAATAAAAACTAAAAAAATTGACTAACTGTCTCGATTAATGTGCAAACAAACAATTAACCTGTCGGCAACAAAGAATTATGTGACAAATCAGGTTTGGAATATAAAATGTAGATAAAATATTAATAAATCAAGTTCAAAATGATCATTTTATAGCAAACCCTCACTATCATTAAAATAATACTAAAATAATGATTTTAAACTTTGAACATCAAAACCCGACTCGTCACCATGCTTGGCATAAGCCGAACAAACTCGTTAAAAGAAACTAATAAACAAACCAAACCAACCCGACAACCATATAATTTTCAAACTTCTAAACACTAAATAAAACCGAACCAAGTAACCCGACAGCCCGGCAACCTAAGTCAATTCAAATTCCCGACTAAACCACATAACCCAATAGTAACCACCCGCAAAGTTTCAACATTCCAAACTCACTAAAAGCAATCCAAATTTCGACATAATAAAATAATAATAAACGTACCTCGACGTCGGTTTACGGACTAAAAACGAAAGATGATGACGATGGACTGGGTAACAGTAGTGGCCGGAGCTCCGTGGTGGTGCAACGACGTTCACGGATAAGATGGTGGTGAGTGGTGGTGATGAATAAGGGTGGATGACGGTGGTGGTATTGACGGCGACAACCAGTGGTGATTGGTGGTGGTGACTGGTGTTATGGTGATGATGGGTGGACTACAATGGTGGTGGAGATGTGCGGTGGAGATTGATGACAGTGGTGGCCGAAAGTGATGGTGGTGAGTAGTGGGATGATGGTGACTGGTAGTGGTGGTTATTTCGGTGGTCGGAGAAGAAAGAGGAGAAGAAGTGAAGAAGAAGAAAGAAGAAGAACATACAGAATATACGTATATTTTTTATATTTTTTTTCCGGATCTTTTTAGCCCATCGCGATACGCGATGGGTATAATGATAGACCATCGCGTATCGCTACCCCAATTATGTAATTAGGGTGTGATAGGGGTAGCGATACACGATGGGGTGATGAGTGGCGTCATCGCGTATCGCGATGACATCACTTATGTCTGGGATTCCCCTCCATTGCGATACGTGATGGAGATGTTGCTAAGACGCGATGGGCCTTGTTAACAGAAAGTTTTGCTCCAAAATGGGTCTGGACATTTTCCGACCCGACCACTTTTCGGCATCCCGACATCACCCTGAACACGTTTCCGAACTCAAAACATACTTTTCGTACCTGTAAAGGCGTGTAATTGACCAAAATCTTACCGAACTTCAAGAACTTCGAACTCTTCAAACAAGCTTCCCCATACTTGGTGTTTGCTGCACAAAATTCAAGACGACATTTAATACAAGACTCAACAAAATGAAAACAAACTGGACAGACACATACAACCCCGGGTTGCCTCCCGTAAGCGCTGCATTTCATGTCTACAGCTCGATAGTGCCTCGAACTCTCAATTGTCTTCATAAACCGGTGAAGTCACAATGAAACTCACCGATTCCTTGTCCATCTCGTGAATATCCTTCATTTCCATGTATGGCTTCAATCTATAGCCATTTACCACTTGCCTTACATGACCATCGAATTCCTCAATCTCGTACTAACCATGGTTTCCAACTCTAACAACCGAATACGGGCCCGTCCACTTACTTTTCAACTTACCCGGAATAACTTCATCCTTGTGTTGTATAACCAAACCTTTTGTCCAATCTCAAAGTTCTTCAACCGGATATTTGCATCATGAACCTTCTTCATATTTTACTTTTAAGCGGATGCATAATCATACGCCTCGTCTCTTAACTCCTCAATCTCGCACAAAGCTAACTTCCTTGCCTTACCTGCATCATCATAACTCATGTTAACCTGTTTAGTAGCCCAGTATGCTCTTTGTGCAATCTCAACCGGTAAATGACAATCCTTTCCATACACAAGTTAATAAGGAATGGTTCCAATTGGCATTTTATAAGCGGTTCGGCATGCCCATAGAGCATCAATCAACTTGGTTGACCAATCATTTCGGTCCATCCAAACAGTTTTCTATAAAATCTGTTTGATTTGCCTATTGGAAACCTCAACTTGTCCACTCGTTTGTGGATGGTAAGGAGTTGCAATCCTATGATCAACACCATATCGTTTAAGCAATTTTCCAAATTTAAAGTTTTTGAAATGAGATCCCCCATCCCTTATGATGGTTCGGGGGACTCCTAATCTAGAAAATATGTTACTTTGAAAAAAATTGCAAACGTCCGTGTGATCATTCGTCCTAGTGGCTATCGCCTCAACCCATTTAGACACATAGTCGACGACCACTAGGATGTATAAATTACCGTGTGAATTTGGGAATGGGCCCATGAAATCGATCCCCTAAACATCAAAAATGTCAACTACTAGGATCGGGTTCAAGGGCTTCCCATCCCTCTTAGAAATGCTCCCGAGTTGTTGACATTTTAAAAAGTGTGTCGCGAACTCGTGAGCACCCTTGAACAATAGTGGCCAAAAGAAGCCACTCGTAAGAACTTTTCTAGCAGTTTTCTGGCCACTAAAGTGACCCCCACATGCAGACGAATGCGCGTGTTCCAACACCGATCTGACACCCTCCTCGGGTATGCATCGCCTGATCATCTGATCTGCACCAATCTTAAACTAGTCCTGGTCTTCCCAAATGTACTGTTTGGCTTGTGACATCAATTGTTTCTTCTTTCTCCTTGGCCAATGATCCGGTATGTCACCTAAAACTTTATAAGTAACTATATGAGCAAACCAGGGATTTTGTGAGACTGTCAAAATGTGTTCATCCAGGAAAGACTAGTTAATGGGCCCATCCTTGTCTCCATCTTCCACCATAATTCGAGACAAGTGATATGAAACAACATTTTCACTTCCTTTCTTCTCCCGAATCTCTAGATCAAATTCCTGTAGTAGCAAAACCTATCTTATGAGTCTCGGTTTTGCATCCTTTTTGTCCATAAGGTACCTAACTGCAGAGTGGTCAGAATAAATGATTACTTTACTTTCCCAGATATAAGACCTGAATTTATCCAGAGCATATAATACTATTGCTATTAACTCTTTCTTGGTTGTTGTGTAATTCAATTAAGCATCCGAAAGAGTTTTACTCACATAGTATATGGCAACGGGTTTCTTGTCAACCCGTTGATGTGGTCTAAAATATGAATAATATTATATAAATATTTCCTATACTTTCAAGTCGTTTGAACTAATTTTCGTTAAATATTACTCTCAAGTGGCTTATATATGGGTTTTAATGGTTTCAAAGAGACAACGATCTAAAATGAATTATACTTACTAATTTGAGACAATGATCGAATTCTTGAACATAATTTATTTATTGTTATTATTATCATTATAGTTCGTTAAAAAAATTATTATGTAATCCACTTTATATGAAAAGAGAAAATGATTTGAATATGAATTTTAAATCTTAAATTGCAATATAAATCACATATTTGTTTGTTTGTTTGTTTGTTTGTTTGGTTCGGTCATAGGAATGAGACATTGAGTAAAGAATGGGTCAAATTATAAATATTTGCATCATGTGGCCCATTAAGGAAGTATAAAGCCCACGTTGGATTTTTTTAGACGCATGCAAGGAGGACTCGAAATACAGGGGGAGCCGTCTACAGAAAGGGGGTTACCTCCTGTTCAATTTGATTGGGAGCCAACAGGAGGTAGACGAAAGTCAATAGCAGGACATTTCCCTCTTGTTTGTGCGTTGGAATTTAGAAAGCTAGCAAGCATCTCAAGCTAGTAAGCACGTCAACAAAAGTCCACGCCAAAAAGTGAATTAATTAAGAAAGCAGCTAGGTCAATTAATTTAACCAGGCTAGTAGCTCAATCATATTTATTTCTTTTTACGATGAACTGCAATATATATTTTATCTTTGTTTCATTCGTAATTATAATTGGCTAAACTATTAGACTGCTGGGTTTAGATGATTACTTTGTAGACTCGTTTTATATTTGGTTTTGGATTTCTTATTGATTTGTTCGTGCTTTGGTAAAGTTTTTATTATATTTGGTTGTGATGCATATGCGTATTTAGTATTAATTTATGATCAATTTATTTTTCCATATGCGTCTTTGTGAATGTCTTTCATGTATGGATGCATATTAGGTTGTCTACTGTGTGTTTACAACTAGTTTATGGTTTATAGTTAACGTGTTCCATAGGAACGGTATTTGAGAGTTTAGAGATACCCTATATTCAGCCACTTGAGATACTGGGAGGTAATTAATTGTCGTATGTTTTGGTTTTTTGTGGGTTTGGGTAGTGATTGCACGGGAGTGAGTTACCCTAGATTCCATTAGATTCTTACAGATCCGAGTTATAACCGAATTAAATTGAATACCCCTTTACGCCTTAGGGTGTTTTGTGATTAGAGAGACCGGGAGGTAATTTAATCTTTGGGTACCTTAGCATAGTTAGGTAAGGTGAGACCGGGAGGTAATCCGAACCATTAAACCGTTGAGCTTACAAGATATTTAGGGTTCTTAGGTATTTTTGGTGAGACCGGGAGGAGATCTATGTTGGTGCATGAATGTCAGTAGTTCATAGTCTGGTGTCTGTAATCGAGTCTGTAATGTTATTTATGTTTTTGTGTAAAGCGAAGTTGTTAACAAGTTCGCCTAGGCGAACTTGTTGAACAAGCGAAGTTATGGACAACTTCGCCTGAACATATCAGGCGAAGTTGTCGTGTATTTATATTAGATGTTACGGCTTGGTTTAGGTTAATCAGTTAGTAGTTCGTGAGTTCAGTTAATCAGTAAGTCATTTGAGTCGATCGAGTCGACGAGAGTCTGTATTAGTGATATCGTATCACGTGTTCGGTTATCAATATAACGTGTTCGTTTATCGTATCGTGTTTGTTTGATTTGCTTTCTACACTCGTAACGATCTACGCAGGGATTCCGCACCTGAGTAGACCGCGATATCTCGTGTGATCCGTCCAGGGATCCTACAATTGGTATCAGAGCTTTTGCTCGATTGTGTGGTTCGGGATATTCACGCGGGTGTAGAAATCGTCCCGTTTCGACTATTCGCGGGACGTGTTTTCAGTGCTATTGATCATTCTTACCTTCTACCATCGTGTTCAAGCCTTTACACCGTCAAAAACCTCGTTAAAATCCGATTTACAGATCTGCAGAAACTTCGTGTTCATCAGGCGAAGTTGCCGTCACTGTTCGTAGGGTTTCGGCGAAGATATAAGGTTAAGCGAAGTTATCCACAACTTCTCCTACCTTCTCAAGTTCGCCTAATTCAAGCGAAGTTCTCTACAACTTCGCCTACCTCTTAAGTTCGCTTACCTTAAGCGAAGTTAAGAATCAGCGAAGTTATACAGCAGTGTTATCAGCGAAGTTCTCTACAACTTCGCCTACTTCAAGCGAAGTTATCCGTAACTTCGCCTACAGTACTTTCAAAAAAAAAAAAAAAAAAAAATTTCTTAATTTTTCTGGTTTCTTGCTTTTCGGGAAAGATGTCGTCGATCAACATCTCTGAGTTAGTGAAGATGGAATTTGAAGCAGGGTCAGCTACTAAGGCCCCAAGATTGCTGAAGGGAATCGATTTCGTTGCATGGAAGGATCGGTTCATACAGTACGTCAAATACCAGGATGCGAAGATGTGGGTATGCATCCAGGATGGGTATATTCCACCAATTATGGAGTATGAAGGTCGTGACCAAATCAAGAAGTATAGTAAAATGGAAGAAGAAGAGAAAAAGATGTATGAGGCTGAGAGCAAGGCTCATGCTGCTATTACTATGGCTCTTCCTCAAGAGATCCTTCATACGTTCAGAAAGTATACGTCAGCAAGAGAGCTTTGGGAAGCTCTTGAGAGCAGATTTGAAGGGAATGTAGGAATCCGGGCTTCAAAAATAAAATTGCTCAAAACCCAGTTTTCAGTCTTCAAGTATTTGAAGAATGAATCTTTAGATGATATTATCACTCGATACTACCATCTGATGACTGAATTGAGCAACTATTCCATTTCCTACCGAGAAGAAGAAATAGTTGAGAAGCTTCTAGATGCTCTCCCACCAAAATGGGTGTACACTGTGCTGATGAGGGAAGACAAGGACTTTCCCACGTATGATCTTGAAACGGCAGTCAACAAGCTCAGACTCTTTGAGCTTAACATGGTCAGAAAAGAGACACCTATGGATCAGGTTCAAGATCCAGGTATGTATGGAGCTAAAGTCAACACTAGCTCAGGGTCAAAGACTGAATCTGCTGCCTACTACACAAAGGGAGAGTCGGGCCCCAACTCATCACATGAGGGGCATGTGTCAGTTAACACAAATGGGGATGTTTGCTATGTAGCAGCTGGATCGAGTGGTTCTCAACCCCAGGTAAGCAAGAGTAGTTGCTCTCCAAGTTCTCCCAGCAACAACTACTCCAAGATGCCTATGAGTTTCAAGTCTGCTGAAGAGCAGTTTGGTCTCTATGCTTCTTTCATTGCTTCCTATGAGAACTACATTCAAGGTAAGATTGTTGATCCAGCTATGTTGGATGAAGATTACGATCAGATTGACGCTGACGACATGGAAGAAATGGATTTACAATGGCAAATGGCCATGATCGTGAGAAGAGTAAAGAGGTTTATGAGAAAGACGGGAAGGAAGTTTGTCGGTGGAAAGCCGGGGTTTGACAAGGCAAAGGTGAGATGCTACAATTGTCAACAAAACGGTCACTTTGCAAAAGAATGCAGGAATGAGCGTGTGGAACGAAGTCAGGGTAGGTCTCCACAGCAAAGTGAGGGTAGAAAAGATTACAGTGCCATGATGTCTAGAGCAGATGGTGAATACAACTGGAACCTGCTTTCTAAAGAAACTTTTGAGCAGGCAAATTTGGCAAAGGTAGAAACTGAAGAAAGTGAGAAGGTTACCGGAGAGGAAAAAGCTCTAATAGCAGACCATAATGACCAGCTCTCCGAGGTATGTTCTAAACCAACTTGTTCGAAATGTGAGAACTTGTCTGAGCAACTAGCAACCATAACCGATCAGTATGTTAGGTTGGATGCTGAATTTAAGACCTTAAAACAAGATCATCACTTTACTAAATCAAGAGAAAATAATTATAAAATTAAAATAAAAGCTTGTGAAAAAGATGTTAAAAGTTTAAAAACAAAACTTGCTGAAAAAATTGAAGTGATTGATTTAAGTTATGAAGTTTTGGAGGAAAAGACCAAACTAATTGCTGAGAGAGAAAAACAGATTACTGACCACCAGGTGAAAGTGGTGGAACTGAATCGAAAACTGGAGCAGTTCAGAAATTCTTCTGCTATTCTTGATCACCTTGTTAGTGATCAAGGTTCCTCTGCTAAGAGAGGAGGAATCGGTTATCATGAGGTTCCACCACCGTACAATCACAATTACACTTTTAACCCTAGTGTTCAGAAATCTGTTGATTTTGAGGTTGCTCAGACAGTGCCAATTAAAGTGACTGTTAAAGAACCAAATGTTAGTAGAGGCGAAACAAGTTCGCCCATTTCAAGTGTTGAAATTTCTGATCAAAGTCCAGTCTCGTCAGATTCGGATAAGTCATCCGAGTCTGGTAAGGCAAAAGAGGAGGTTGTGTTACCCAAGAGTGGAGAAAAAGATAAAACAAATAAAAAGAGTACTCCACTAAACCCGTACGTCCCACCATATGTGAGACGAACGGGCGGTAATATAGCCTCGACATCTAAAACACCGGTTGATAAAAAAGTTGAGCATAGGTGTTGTTTTAGATGTAATCAATTAGGACATATTGTTGCAAATTGCCCTCTGAAGCAGCGATTCAGAGGTGTAAGGCCTACTAAAGCTGAGAATAAACCTAATAGTAATTATCATGCTGCTAAAAATGAAAACCACTTAAAATTCAAAAATGTGAATAATTCAGGTTTTCATAGAAAAAAATCTCAGTTTTACAGTGCTAATAACCAAACCACAAGCTATAATTCTTTCAATTCACAGAGGTTTGGTAGGCCTCACAATCAATCTTCAATGAGATATCCTAATGGGACTTACAGGAGTTATCGAAATACTAACTTTGGAAAGCCAAAGTTTGGGATGTATAGATCCAAGACCAATTGGTCTTGGATCCCTAAATTCTAATCTTTTGCTTTATTGTGCAGGAACAGTTGAACAGGGCTGCCAACAATCTTTGGGTTGTAGATAGCGGCTGTTCCCGGCACATGACAGGTAACAAATACTTGTTACACGATTTGAAACCTGTTCAAGGAGGGAGAGTTAGCTTTGCCGGTGAAAGTGGTGGCAAGATTACGGGAATGGGAACGGTGTCAAACGGAAAGATGACTTTGGAGAAGGTTAACTTTGTAGAAGAATTGAAGCACAATCTGCTGAGTGTGTCGCAGATATGTGATAAGGAGTACACCGTTCACTTTACGAAGAATGAGGCGATCGTGTTGAAACCTGGTTTTCAGATACCAGAGGAGTGGATTTTGATGAAGGCTCCACGTGACAAAAATACATATATTATGGATATGAGATCAACTGAAATGGCCACAGCAGAATCATGCCTTATGACGAAAGCGAGTGAATCAGAGTCCGAATTGTGGCATAGGAGAATGGGGCACATTCATCTTCGGAAGATGAACCACATTGTCAGGAATGGACTTGTGCTGGGCGTTCCCTTGAAGAATTTTAATTTTGAAAATAAATGTATAGCGTGCAAGAAGGGAAAGCAGCACAAGAAAACCCATCTCACCAAGAAAGTCAATTCAATTGCCAGTACTCTAGAGTTGCTTCACATGGATCTCTTCGGTCCCGTGAATGCAAAAAGTCTAGGAGGAACTTCTTATTGCTTGGTGATCACTGATGACTACTCACGATATTCGTGGGTGTACTTCCTGAAATCAAAAGACGAAACGGCTCAGATGGTGAAAAATTTGATTACCAAAGTTGAGAACGTTATGGATAAAAGGGTTAAGTTCATCAGGAGTGACAATGGAACGGAGTTCAAGAATTTTGAGATGGAGATCTTCTGCCTTCAGAGAGGGATTGAACACCAATACAGCGCTCCGTATACACCGCAACAGAATGGAGTGGCTGAAAGGAAGAATAGAACATTAATTGAAGGAGCCAGAACTATGCTGGCTGATTCGAAGCTTCCTGTTGTGTTTTGGGCTGAAGCTGTTGCTACAGCCTGTTATGTTCTGAATAGAGTCTTAACTGTTAAAAGACTTGGTAAAACGTGTTATGAGCTTATGCATGGGAGAAAGCCCAACTTGAGTGGTCTTGAACCATTCGGGTCCCATTGTTCGATTTTGAAGACAAATTCTAAATTTGGTGAAGTAGCCGATGAGGGAATCTTAGTCGGTTATGTTGTTGGGACTCCCAACAGACGTGTCTTCAATACATCGACCAGCAAGGTTGAGGTGGTGTGTAACACCAACATCACAAGTTACCAACCGCCAAAACCGAGCAACGGACCTGCTGAGTTTTTCGACTATGTTAAACTTTTTAAGTCTTTTAACATACCGTATTTGGATATTGCTGAAGAAGAAGAGAGAGTTGCTACGAAGATGATCCTTGATGAGGAAGAAAACCTATTGCAAAGACAGCTGATCGATAAATGTCAACCTTCCTCATCAAATGCTGTCGATACCCCTGCTGCCTCGACTGAAGAAGAATTTTTCAATCCATTTCACTCTCAGCATGAAACAACCATTGACGAGCTCTCTTCTAACTTGGAAGACAATTTGCATGTCGGTTCTGTTCCGACCACGAGAATTCATAAAGATCACCCTTTGGAGAATGTGATTGGTGATGTGTCCTCCGGTGTACAAACAAGACGTAGCTTGAATGAGCACACCTGTGTTTACACAAGCATCAAGGAGACAGGGATAATCAACGAATGCTTGTACACCTGCTTTATCAGCCAGATTGAACCGAAGAATTATCAAATGGCTCTCAAGGACAGCTCGTGGGTCGAAGCCATGCAAGAAGAGTTGGCTCAGTTCAAGAAAATGGAAGTATGGGATTTGGTTGAAAAACCGAAGAATGTGCATGCGATAGGCACAAAATGGGTGTTTAAGTGCAAGAAAGATGAGAAAGGGATTATCATAAGAAACAAGGCGAGGCTAGTTGTGAAAGGATTTAATCAACAAGAGGGGATTGATTATAATGAAGTGTTCGCTCCTGTCGCAAGGTTGGAAGCCATTAGATTGTTTTTGGCGTTCACTGCTTATAAGAAGATGAAGGTATTTCAGTTGGATGTGAAGAGTGCGTTTCTGAATGGGAAAGTGGATGAGGTAGTGTATGTTGAGCAACCTCCGGGTTTTCCTGACCCAGACTTTCCTGATCACGTGTACAAGTTGAGCAAGGCATTGTATGGACTACATCAGGCACCTCGTGCCTGGTATTCAACTTTATCAGATTACTTGCTTGAAAATGGTTTTGAAAGAGGGAAGATTGATAGCACGTTGTTCGTTAAGAGAGAAGGAAGCGACTTCCTGCTGGTGCAAGTCTACGTGGATGACATTATCTTTGCTGCATCTAAAGTCTCCATGTGTCAGGAGTTTGAGGACGTCATGAAGAAAAGGTTTGAAATGAGTGCTATGGGTGAACTAACTTTCTTTTTAGGATTGCAGGTTGATCAGAAGAAGGATGGGATGTTCATTCATCAGACCAAGTATGTCCATGATGTGCTCAAACGCTTCAAGATGGAGGACAACACTCCATTCGACACTCCCATCTGCGTCAATCACAAATTGGGTGCTGAGTCAGACGGTGATGCAGATGTGGACCCAACTCAGTATCAGGCTATTATAGGTTCTTTAATGTACTTAACTGCTTCTAGGCCCGATATAATGTTTGATGTTTGTCTTTGTGCTCGTTTTCAGGCAAACCCAAAGGAATCTCACATGAAGGGTGTGAAGAGGATCTTGCGGTATCTCAAGGGCAAACCGAAGCTGGGGTTGTGGTACCCGAGAGGAGGAGACTTGGAGCTAGTCGCTTACACAGATTCTGATTATGGAGGGTGCAATCAGAGTCGGAAGTCAACAACTGGAGGATGTCAGTTTCTTGGTGGCAGATTGGTGTCGTGGCAATGCAAGAAGCAGACTTCAGTCGCAATTTCAACCTGTGAAGCAGAATACATAGCAGCATCCAACTGCTGCTCCCAGGTTCTTTGGATTCAACAACAATTGCGCGACTATGGTTTGAATTTCTTACTTACACCTATTTGCATTGATAACACAGCTGCTATCTCAGTAACTAAAAATCCCGTGAAGCATAGTAAAACTAAACAAATTGACATACGTCATCATTTTATACGGGATTGTGCTGAGAAGAAACTGATTGTACTTGAAAAGGTGGATACGCTTGATAATTTCGCTGATCTTTATACAAAAGCGTTTGACAAAACGAGATTTCAAAACCTTATTGAGTTGAATGGGATGATCAATCCCGAGTAACCATGTTTTTCAAGTTTGAAAAAAAAAAATCACTATCGCTTAAAAGTATGTCGGTTACCATAGTTTGAAGGACTTGTCTTCGGATATGTTTTGGTCCTCATTTCTACTTGTAGATTTTGAGGATAGCCATTAACCAACGGACTGAAAGTGACCGGGGCGGTTTATGATGAGTTTTCATTCTTTCGCTTAAAATTAGTCGATCATACTTGGTTAGAGGGACACATACTTGTATGTGGTCGGTCCAGCTGATCCATTGGATCTTCGGGATAGCCGTCTACCTGAAGACTTTGTTTTGGTCGGGGCGATTAATGTTAAAATTTTTTTTAAGGGAAATGAAATTATTTTTCAAGTCTGTTTCTTCGTAAGAAGTTCGTTTGCTATGTTTAACAGAAAATTGATCCAACCTTGGAAAATGATAGATATACTGAGTCTGTGTGCTTAACTAGTGAAGTTATTAGGCTTAAAAGGCATTAGGACAGTCATTGTATGTCATGGTAACTTTTTATGGTGCGTAAAAGTAGATGTGATACAAACTAAATCTACTTGATTTTACGTGGAAACTCCTTATGAGTTTTGCATGTCTTCATATATATCTTTCCGAATGATAGGCAGAAAAGCGATTACCCAGTCATACACGAGCCCGTAAGTGTTCTGATTCCCGTGAAGATAGCGTTTCAAGAAACTGCAGTGATCCAGATTCGGGACTTGCAGTTGGTTAATACTCTGAAGTCTATGTAAATGTTTATCATAAAAAAAAAAATAAAAAAATAAAAAAAAAACTTATGAGTTATTGAAACATTTTAGAGTTCAAGACTTCTTAATCCTGGAGTAAGAAAGAGAACGGGAAGGAGATGAAGAGTGATTACAAACTTAATCAGACACTAAGGGTCGAAGTCAATTCGGGGTGACTTGGGGAAAACCAAATACGCTTTGAGAATAGATAGGAGGCATCAATATTTCTGAGTTGTTGCCCACTTAAATTTTGAGGCATAATTGAACCTAACTCGTATCACAGAAACGATGAAAACCATCTTAAGTTATTTACCTGCTTACAACCTGTCTCTTTATGTCATAATACAGCTAAACACGGATCTATGTGACAGTCACATACTTAGTATGATTCCTGTTCGGATCTTTTCTAAAACGTAGCAGTCCCTATCGAGACTGAAATTTGATCCCTTGTACTTAAATTGTTTAAAGTTTTCTTTTTATGTAGTTGTATTTTTTTTATATAACAGGTTACTTGGACTTGATCGTGTCATTTAGTTCTTAAAGGAAAGTTTTATAACTTGATTGAAAAAATGTTAAAATTATAAGGTTAAATTTTGTAAATATAGGCGATGTTGTTGAACAGGCGAAGTTGTGGATAACTTCGCCTAGGCGAAGTTATCCGTAACTTCGCCTGTATAACTTCGCCCCAATATAAGGATTTTCAAGAGTCAAACAGTTCATTATTCTCAACTCAGCGAACTTATATCCTCCGTTTTCACAGCGAACTTATATACAGATCCATACTTGTTTTCTTTCTTCGTTCTCAAACCGATTTAAAGGTTGGTTGGGTTATTACATCGTATTATCCGTTCACTGATGTTAATCTAAGGTTGTTTCGACAACCGGGTAATAACCTCGGACGACCGATCCTTAAACCCGATTTCAAAACTTGTTTTCACGTGGTCATGTACAACCTGGTCGTTTAGTTATCCTTAATATCATGTGTTTTAGCCTCCTCAATCGTCAAAATTAATCAAAACATCGGATTTTCGAGTTTGAATCAAACTCACTGTCGCCGATTCATATTCAGGCGAACTTAAGGTTTAGGCGAAGTTATCCGTAACTTCGCCTGATGCTCAACTTCGCCTGAAGCTTAAATTCGCCTGAGGCGATGTTGTGGAGAGGCGAACTTAAAGATGAAGCGAAGTTGTTCCCAACTTCGCCCCAACTTTAACTTCGCCTGGATCCTTTTAAATTAACAATTATAAGACGAACTTAAAGATGAAGCGAAGTTGTTCCCAACTTCGCCCCAACTTTAACTTCGTCTATACAGTTTTTATCACAACTTCGCTCATGGTAACAAGCGAACTTGTGTTATGTCTTAATGTTTATCTAACTTGGTTCGTTTGTTGCAGATATGGCTGCTGTTGCCGGTGCTGGAGGTGCTGGAGGAGATGACGGAGGAGACAATCAGAGGCAATTCTTCCCGGCTCACAATATGTACATTACCTTAGACCCGGAAGCCAGCGGAGTAGAAGACTACCGTGAGATCATTTCTTTCCTCATTCGCTCGAGGATATTTCACGCAATCACGACGACTCTGCCGATATCCTTACCCAATATCGAGGATTTCTGGCAGACGGTGGAGTATGATTGTCGTGTTGAGCCCCCGGTCATGAGAGCAACAGTAAATAATCAAGAAGTTCAGTTCTCATCTGAACGAATTCGGGTGGCGTTACGCTTTGGAGAGGAGACTCGGGACGACCCGACTGACTTTGTGGCTCCGTTTCGTGATGGAGCGTTTCTGCGAATGGGCTATTCTGGTCCATTGGGCGATACCCAGAGACGGAAGGGGTTCCTGCTCGATCAGTGGCGCTTCCTCATGCACGTTATGATAGTATGCATGTCTGGGAGGAAGGCGGGCACTGACGGTATGGGTGCGACCATGCAGTCAGCAATGACTGCTCTGACTTATAACAAACGTTATAGCTTTAGTCAGATGGTCTTTTACGAGATCGACAGACAGAGGAGGGCGATAGCTCGGGAGCGGTTCATAATGTATCCAAGATTCATCCAGATGATCTTGAACCATGTGGCTCCGAATTTGCCTCAACGACGCTCGATAAGATACGTGGAGAGTGTGAGCAAACGTATCTTTGCTCAATGTCGCACATCCAGTGCGAGGAGCAAGCCTGAACTTCGTCCAAGGCATACTCCACTCTTCGGGTACTTGATAAACCCGGGGTATGTGCCAGTTCGGGGGGACGAGTTCAGAGACCCTCAACCACAATAGACAGGAGCAACTCGTGATGTACCTACTGTGCCTGTTGTATCGGCTGAGGAGGATGTTGACCTTGATGCTGCATTTGGCGGCCAAGGTTTCTTTGACATGGATCGTTTTGATCCACATGAAGAGGTGCAGGTCTCTGCTGCACAGGTTAGGGAAGTGCGTGTAACTAGAGCAGCTACGACGGTGGCTGACTCAGATCTTGACGATGTTATGGATGAGGCGAGGAGGATGTTGGTGACTAGAGAGAGGACGTTGGGGAAGAGGAAGAGGACAGTGGATGATAGTGAGTCAGAAGAAGAAGAGGAGGATATACACAAGTTGATCAGACGATCAAGACGTGAAAGGACAGGTGCTGGTATGGGAGCTGGAGAGACTTCACGAGTTATACGTTTTGCTCCATCCGCACTGTCAGGTATGTCGATTGTTCCTACTTCTGTACAGGTTACAAGCGCCGCAGATGTTCCTGTGGTGGCTACATCAGCTGTCGGCATCCCATCCATCACACTACAGACGACGACTCCGGAGATTGTGTCGTTACCACCTCCAACGCTTACTCCTTCAGAGGTGGTGGCATGGTTTGTAGAGTCGACGGTCGTCGCAACTGCAGGGTTGTCGGTCACGATACCACCTGCGGTTACGTCCACAACTGCTTCTGAAGTCCCGGTTACATTCGAGATCCCTCCTCAGTATACTCAAGACACATCTAACATGAGGTTTGATTTCGATGCAACCCTCTCAGACTCGGAGAGAATAGCTGCACTTGAGCGGGTCGTGGCAGAGCAATCGAGGATAAACTTTATCCAGACCCAGGCTATTCAACGCCTTGTAGCAGAGAATCAACTACAGCCGTCCCTCCTGGTTGAACATGGGCGAATTATAGATGCTATGAAGGAGTTCTTGGCATCTCAGGGGGAGACAGGCTGTAGAGGCGACGAGTTAAAGACGAAGAAGAGAAATGACAGAGACGATGATCCCAATGCACCGAAAGGTGCAGGTGGTGAGTTGCCAAGAACTACTCAAGCTCTTGGGACTTCCACAGCTCAGGGGGAGTCTGCAGGTGCAGTTGGTGGTGATGAGGTGGTGATGGTTGATGATGATGATGATGTGATAGATGCGTTGAAAGAATTGAATGATGATATGCTAGAAGATGATGATATGTTTGATGATGATGTGCTGCCGATTGAGGAGATTGAGAAGATTGGCGCACAAATTGTGATTGAAGATGAGATTGAAGAGGGTGAGATAGTAGAAGAAAATGTTGAACACGAGATCCCAGATGTTGAGAAAGCCGATATTGGTACTGAGATGGAGAATGATGAGACAGAGTGGGAGGAGCAGCCTAGGTGGAAAGAAGGATATGCTCATTGGTTTATTAAGACTAAAAAGCCTGCTGTTCCAACCATGTTCAAGAAGAATTATAATATCAAAGGCTATGCTGAAGCGAAGAAAGGGATTATTTGCTGGATCTATGATGAGCAGTTGAAGCTCTTTGTGCTCAAACGGTATGACGGCGTTCAGTATTTTAAAAGAATGTTAAGGTCGCTGAATACACTGCCGGAATGTGAAGTGAAAGACTTAGCCAGATTGGGGTTAATCAATCGAAGTGAAGATAATATGGCTAGAGTCATTGAGAAAATTGTTTGGAGAGAGAGTATAAAAGAGAAGAAATTTGAGCTGTTGAAGCCACAAAAGGGAAAACTTGTTGAGGACAAGGATAGAGGTCTAAGAACTGATGGAAAACCTTGGATGGTAATGAAGTATAAACCGATCCAGTGCCTGAAAGAAATACCGATGAAGCTAATGCCCAAGGATGTGCTTAAAGACCTAAAGTGGTGGTACGTGGATTGTGAGACAGCAGAGGCGGTGATGGAAGACGAGGATGAACAAGAGCTCCTTAGAGATTACGATCCGATGCATTTGGTAAACTTATCGCAAGCTGATCTGAAGGTGCTTAATGAGAAGAAAATCTTTTATATTCCTGCTTGGAAGGATGAAGCGAGGAAGTATCAAAGAGTCGTGTCAGTTTGTGTTAGAGAAGGAGTGCATGAGTGAAGATACAGGATTACAAGACAAGAGCTTAAAGATCAAGATATGAAGCTACTGCCAAGGGGGAGTCTGTTGGTGCATGAATGTCAGTAGTTCATAGTCTAGTGTCTGTAATCGAGTCTGTAATGTTATTTATGTTTTTGTGTAAAGCGAAGTTGTTAACAAGTTCGCCTAGGCGAACTTGTTGAACAAGCGAAGTTATGGACAACTTCGCCTGAACATATCAGGCGAAGTTGTCGTGTATTTATATTAGATGTTACGGCTTGGTTTAGGTTAATCAGGTAGTAGTTCGTGAGTTCAGTTAATCAGTAAGTCATTTGAGTCGATCGAGGCGACGAGAGTCTGTATTAGTGATATCGTATCACGTGTTCGGTTATCAATATAACGTGTTCGTTTATCGTATCGTATTTGTTTGATTTGCTTTCTACACTCGTAACGATCTACGCAGGGATTCCGCACCTGAGTAGACCGCGATATCTCGTGTGATTCGTCCAGGGATCCTACAATCTAGCATACTTTAGTTATTCCTTAGTGTCATACTTTTAGAATCCGGTTACCGATCAAAAATCCAATTCCGAAAGTTTACGAGTTGATTAGTAGGATTCCTTGCCTAGGTAGTTGCTTCCCCTATTTGAGTTTTAGTTCTATTTGTCCGTGTCTAGTTTAGAGTAAGTATTATTTATTTTATATTATTTTATATTTAATAATAAAAAAGACAAAAATCAATAAAATCAATTTATTTATGTCTAGTTTAGGTGTCGCTAGTGTCCTGTGGGTTCGATATCCGAACTTCATAGGCTTTACTACAGCTGATAGGTACACTTGTCTGTCTAGTGGTCTAGCATTAGGATAGTATGGTTTTATAAATTTAAAACTAGAGAGTCTAGGTTAGGTTTTAATAGACTGCGTTTTGCACATCAAGCTTTTGGCGCCGTTGCCGGGGATACTTAGGCGATAGCGAAACTAGCTTTGATTGAACTTAATTGATTAATTGGTCTTTTTGTGTCTTGACTTGTGGTGTGTCTTGTGAGTCCGTGTCTTAGATATAACGTGTTTAGTTGTGTTTAGGATAAGTTAGTTTGTGTCTTATTTTATCGAGTCTGGTTAATATGTTTAATAGATTGATTCAGTTTAGGAGTATTTTATATCGAAGATGTTGGAAAGAGCCGAACAAGAGGAATGTGAAAGATTACAAAAGATTAAGGCAATAGAAGCCAGGCTTGATAAGTTGATCGAAAGAGAAAGACTCCGTAAGATAGATGAACTCGAAGCTAGGTTAGACGAGATAAGTGCTAGAATTCCAAATGAGAGTTTTTCTTACAAGGAGCAGGAAGCCGTCTATGAAACAAATGATGAATTCTGGAATAATGATGATGAGGGCGTGATAGAAGAGATGGAGTTGAAGCGACCTGATTACACGGATCTGAGTGAAGATGCCGTTGTGGAGCCACTTAACCAGATGGAAGATGAAGAAGAGAAGGGGCATGTACCATCTTGGGAGGATGAGTTTGGTGATGAATTGGTGTGTTTACCAGTTTTTGAAGAACATGAAGAATTTGACCCTGTTGGCGATCTAATATATTTAGAAACACTAATCATGGGGAAGCCAACAATGGGGATCAAAACGTCACCATAAGAAGAAGAAGAGGAAGTGGCAAAGGAGGATGATCAGAATATGGTTGTAGCTGGGTCGTCACATCATGTGAAGGTTAGCAAGTCTGTGGAGGAACTAGATAGTGGATCGCCACCGAAATCGACAAAGCCACAGAAGAGGGTGAGAAATTGCTTGGATCAACACGTTTTGAGGGTTCAAAAATGGTTAATTAAGAATTACAGGAAAAACAGAAATGTAAGAATAACCATTTTCCTCATTATATGCCACGTATTAGGTTTGGTCCGGGTAAGTTTAAGTATTGGTGGTCCGACCCGTTTGAATGTTTCAAAATGCTTTTAAGTTTCACTATGTATTATTTGTTTAAGTATGTTAGACCGGGGTTGGATAAAAGAAAAGCCTCCCGATTGAGATTTCAGGAGCGAGTCTGGCTGAAGACTCTTCTGTAAACTTAGCTCTTCCCAGTAGGCAACTCGGTAGTATGTTTTTGCTTTTATTTTTTATTTTAATTTTTTGGGGTTTCTTGCTTTCGTTTGCTGGCCGTATGTTTTATGTTTTTGCTTTCAGGTTGCTCCAGGATTGCTTGAGAAACTTTGATGATACATGGTTTGAATCAAGTGTGGAGAGGCTACTTTTTGTTGTTATTGATTGCCGCTTTCGTTCGTAAGTGACAGCTTGGTAGAGAGCACTGGAGTGTGAGGCTTTCGTTCGAATTGGAGGGCACACGGAACACGACTCGCAAGCAATATCGTCATATTTACCAGGGGAGTCTGTTCCGCGTTACTTATATTTGAATGTGCTTTAAGTTTTTGTCTTTTTCCTGTCTCATTGAGGACAATGTGACATTTAAGTGTGGGGATGGGAAACTGACATTTTAATATTAAAAAAAAATTCAAAAATTTTAAAAATTAATAATAAATAAATAAAAGTTTTAAAAAATATTCAAAAAAAAATGTGTCCCAAAAATTTAACGAAAATTTTTGCAAATAATGGAAAATGATAGAAAAATTTGAGATTAGTTTTTAAAACTATTATTATATATGAGATTAAATAAAAGATAACGCACTAAGCTTGGGATGTGTCGGTAGGCCCAACTAGCTTTGATAGTCCTCTTTAGCAGATTTCTTATATATAATAATTTGAAAAACAGTGAAACCGAATTTCGATGCTTAGGGAGGATTACCATAATCTAAAAACTTTGAGATGGTAAGACTTAGATGCACTCAAACCAGCACACCACCACATTTCCATCTTTTTATGAGCTTAGACATAGTTATATACTTTAGGGTGATATAAGAAAAAAAAAAGAAAAAAAGAATGTTATGAAAGTTACGAGTATTCCAAAAGTTGGTCTGAAAAGCAAATGACCATGAGAAAGTTATGTAATGAAAAATGCCAAATAAGCATTCTCAAAAATAGAAAAAGAGGCCATAGATGCACATACTAGACGGGACTTAGAGTTTACGTGTTACCAAGGGGATCTGAGGATACACTATTGGGGCTCGAAGGTTCTTAGTCAATAAATATCAAATTAGGATATATAGGACAAAGTCCAATAATATTTAGGGTATGCTCGTACAGCCTCCACATGACCATTCATCCATCAAATTTCACCGAGTGCATTCGACTTAGTACCATCAGCGAGTCCTTGGCTTATGGTTATTTGTCGAACCAGTTTGCTTTGTCTCTAGTTTTTCTAGCTCTCTTTGTCTGAGATGGGGTAGGTGTAGCCGTGGTTTTTGAACTTAAAGCGCTTAATGCAATTGGGGGCTTGATAGGCTGGTGGCTGGGTTTAAGTGGACAACAATATCGACAATCACGGTTTTTGCGTTTATCAGTGCTTAAAAGATAACCTATACGTTTTGAATACTAGTTTCGAATTATGATTCCATTGCAAAATATATTTTTCAGGGACGAAAAAGTTTTTAAGTGTGGGGATATTTGATGTGGTCTAAAATATGCATAATATTATATAAATGTTTCATATACTTTCAAGTCGTTTGAACTAAATTTCGTTAAATATTACTCTCAAGTGGCTCATATATGGGTTTTAATGGTTTCGAAGAGACAATGATCTAAAATGAATTATACTTACTAATTTGAGACAATGATCGAATACTCGAACATAATTTATTTATTGTTATTATTATCATTATAGTTCGTTAAAAAAATTATTATGTAATCCACTTTATATGAATAGAGAAAATGATTTGAATATGAATTTTAAGTCTTAAATTGCAATATAAATCACATATTTGTTTGTTTGTTTGGTTCGGTCACAGCGACATCTACACGGATCTGAGTGTAGATGCCGTTGTGGAGCCACTTGACCAGATGGAAGATGAAGAAGAGAAGGAGCATGTACCATCTTGGGAGGATGAGTTTGGTGATGAATTGGTGGGTTTACCAGTGTTTGAAGAACATGAAGAATTTGACCCTGTTGGCGATCTAATATATTTAGAAACACTAATCATGGGGAAGCCAACAATGGGGATCCAAACGTCACCAGAAGAAGAAGAGGAAGTGGCAAAGGAGGATGATCAGAATATGGTGGTAGCTAGGTCGTCACATCATGTGAAGGTTAGCAAGTCAATGGAGGAACTAGATAGTGGATCGCCACCGAAATCGACAAAGCCACAGAAGAGGGTGAGAAAGTGCTTGGATCAACAGAATACCTATCGCCACTGAAGGAGGAACTAGTATAGTGGTAAGTATTCCCGCCTGTCACGCGGGTGACCCGGGTTCGATCCCCGGCAACGGCGCCAAAAACTTGATGTGTGAAAAACGTATATAATATTAAAAACCGAGTTTTACCGAATTCACCTAAAAAACACACAATCGGCAAGTGTACCGGTCGCAATGTAGTTAGCAAGTTAGAACGGATATCGAACCTAGGACACTATGGGTAAACTCTAATTATTAAACTTAATGATTACTAACCTAGACTTTCTTTTGATTTTTAGAATTCTTTTTATATTACTTTAACTAATAATGCTTAACTAATTAATAATTAAACTAAAAATAAAACTTTATAAAAATCGGGTTGGAAACAAATATGAGAAACGACTACCTAGGTAATGGAATCCCACTAGTTAAATTAATAGTTAACGAACTTGACTTGGTTGAAAAACAATATCTTGAAAAATATGATACTACAGACCACTAAAGTACGCTAGATCGCCTCCCGGCCTCACCAACGATGTAACATCCCGAAATCTCTAAGAATAATATTTAATATATTATTTAATTATTATTATTATTATTATGGTGGAAAAGTTTACTTGAGTTAGTAGAGAAGTAATAAAATAATAAAGATGGAAGGATAAGTAGGCTAATTAGATGTAATTAATTATAGACCAAAAAGGAAAGATGAACCTAAGGTCCATGGGCTTAAGGGAGTATAAATACCCTTAAAACCCTAATCCTTTCCATTTTAACACATCTCTACACCATAGCCTACACCATCAAAACACACACTTAACCCAATTCCCGTTTTTGAGAAAACCACCCACAAAGACACAAAGATTCCCGGAGATCTAGCCGTCGGATTGGTCACAAATTTTAATTGGGTGTTCACGGCATATAAATAAATATTCCCACCGATTAGATCTTCGATCAGAGGTCGGAAAGTACGGTTTTTATCAGCAAAACCATAGCATCTCAAAAGTGAAGATTCCGGCGACTGTTCAGCTGTTTCGACGACTGTAGCGGCGGTTTCCGGCGAAGGTGAGCTGATGGTTTTGTATCGGGACAAGACGGTTCCGTGGCCTCTTGAATCACTCAAATCGGAGTTCGTTAGATATGGTTTTGAGCCTCTTAAGTGATTTCAAACAAAAACCTCAAATGCACGTTTTTGCTAAAAAAGCTTACTTTTCATGAACGGATTTACATGAAAATTGGTAGGATGATAGATCGGGTCGTAATTATTGATAAAGTAATGAACTTGATAATAAACGGGTTAATTGGTTCGTTTCGGGTAAAACGAGTAGTTTCCGGTTTGTGAAAAGAAAGAGTAAACGAAGTCGGTTTTGCATGAAACTTAGTAGGATAGTAAATTGGACCTTATTATGTGATAAAGTTGCAAACTTGATGTTAAAAATGAACTTAACGAACCTGCGGTTATGAACGGCTCGATAAAGAAAGTCCTAAATCTAGTTTTGAACGTTTTAAGCCTAAAGGTCCAAACTTTACGATATCCCGGGGCAAGTCTTATCTGAAAATGGCCATGGGAACGGTTAAGATCATATTAAAGGTTTATATGTTGAAAGATTAGTGGGTTAAGACCAAACCCGCAGCTACTGCTGCACATTCAAGTTCGCCACGAAAGTTCGCCTGACGTTATGTTCGCTTACATATAACTTCGTTGCTGATATGTTCGCTTACTTATAAGTTCGCCACTGATATGTTCGCTTACATATATGTTCGCCGCTATTATGTTCGCTCACATATAAGTTCGCCGCTGATATGTTCGCTTACATATAAGTTCGCCGCTATTATGCTCGCTTACATATAAGTTCGCTGACATTCAAGTTCGGGTACATTGAGACCCAGATACATGGTGACCCGTACATGTATAAACGTATACATTCGAGGGTATGCATTGTAAAGACTTAAGAAGATAAAATACTATAACGTTAAAATAAATGAAAAACCTAATATGCTAAGTAAAAATAATCTAATACTGGGTCATCAGATTAGATCAGATGAGTATTGATACGTGTAACTTATATACAATTAGCTGAGCTCAATTAAAGAAGGGATTAACTATTAACGGAGAAAGAAATAGAATCCAGGTGAGTTTCTAGCCCCATTTCCTCGTTATGTTTTCGGGGCTGTGTGCATACTCAATGTGAATGTTAATACACTTACCTTAAATGGTAAGTGTATGTCTTAATGCTGAATGTGATAGCTATGTTTAATTATGAATGCATGATTTACAGTACGTGAACGACCTTCGGGTATTGCACGTATTGTCAAGGAAAGTATAGTGTAGCATGTATGATATGAGTATGTGAATAAGGAAGTATGGATGACTATGATGTGTATGATATTATGTAAGATATGTATGAATGTGATAACGGAGATGATAATGAAAGGTAAGGTAAGGTTAAAGGGTTGCATACCCTAAAAATATATGCGAAAGTTAAAGGGTTGCATACCCTAATAATATATGCGAAGGTTAAAGGGTTGCATACCCTAATAATATATGCGAAGGTTAAAGGGTTGCATACCCTAATAATATATGCGAAGGTTAAATGGTTGCATACCCCAATAATATATGCGAAGGTTAAAGGGTTGCATACCCTAATAATATATGCGAAGGTTAAAGGGTTGCATACCCTAAAAGTATATGCGAAGGTTAAAGGGTCGCATACCCTAATAATATATGCGAAGGTTAAAGGGTTGCATACCCTAATAATATATGCGAAAGGTTATAGGGCGTAATGCTCTTTAAAACGTAAGGTATGAATATGAAAGAAAGAAAGTATAAAGGTAAGTAAGTATATTATAAACGAAAGTATGAAAGTATGAAAGTATGAAGTATGTATGATAGTAAGTAGTTATGAATGTGTTGTATGTCGTATGATTAACTAGAACTCACTCAGCGTAACTGACTTTTAGTATGCACGCAGGTGAGTAGAATGAGACAGCTGGCTTGAGCGGGGGCACATGGCAGAAGAATAAGATTCTGGCATCTGAAGACTCAAGATGTTTTATGTTTAATGTTTTGATTTTGAAAGACAAGGTGTTTATTTAAGACAAGATATGACTTGAGATGTAATGTTTCATGAAAGTTTTAATATTCCGCGAATGTTTTAATTAACTCTCATAATTGGAACTGTGTTTATGAGTAAATCCAACGTCCAAATGTGAGGCACCGGTAACGGGGCCTTACAAACGACACCCTAGAATTCTAATGACATGTGAAGCTTAATTGTTAAAGGTTTGGATCACCTCCCGGTCTCTTCGGATACAATATATATATTAATATAAAGAGGGTATTTTTAATTAACTTGAACAAAACTTGTATCATAATAATCTAATGGACCTAGGATAACTCACTCCCGTGCAATTATTACCTAAACCCGCAAAAGACAAAGATGACACAACACTAAATTGCCTCCCGGCCTCTCTAGAGATAGAACAATAAAATCTAATAAACTTTTATAAATAATTCCTACGGTTATTTCGACCATAAACCACAAACAAGTTGAAAACACAATGTAGCCAACCTAATCATGTGTCTAACAATCACCAAAAACTATTAAACATAAGTGGAATAGATATTAAAGTAATAAACTAGATTTAATTACTCAACCATATCATGAACAAACCAATAAAAAACTTTACCATAATACTAAATCAACCAACATCAAATAATAGTTCGTCAAACCATTAATATAAACTAGTACTCAACCAAAACCTAGGCAGTATAAAGTAATTAGCTACTCATAATAAAGTATGAAACCAAACTAAATGAGTTCATGAAAATTAATGTATATATAAAAAAAAGTTCAAACAAAGAGTTTAATACTATAAAGAAAAGAATTAAATATTTTGTTTAATAACGTACACTTCTTGTTTGACCGAAAGTCAAATGCAAATGAAGGCTTGGTGGTGGAAGATTGTAGTCCACCGATGATTAAATTTTCACGTGAACTCCACAGCATCCACACCAAACAAATTATTTTTTGATTGGCTCTTTCTTTCTCTGTTTGCTCCTCACGTGCACTCCCAAAAAACAAAACAAGACGAGACCACCAATTATTATAATATATTATGCTCTCTTTTTCTTGTTTGACCTCTCGACTAAAGAAAACCAAACACCCTCTGTCTATATTCTAAAGATATTATTATATCTCTTGTGTGCGGCTGTCTTTATTAATTATAATGATAGTGTAGGGTTTTTTTTTTATAATTTAGCTCAAACAAATATTAAGGCCCATATGAGTTTATTTTCGGTTCCTTTATTTCTTTTGATCCTCTCATAAGCCCAGCCCATATGTCTTGTAAAATTTTGAAGTCGAAGACTTTGGCACCTACAATGCATTCACACAACATTTATTTAGTTTTCAACTAGTTGTCTCATGAAACCTTTGAACTTTAAAGATGTGTCAGTTGAGAGTAATATTAAATAAAAACAATGTCAAAAGCTATTTAAAATGTAGGAAATATTTATAATATTTATATATAATTTAGCCCATATCACCCGTTGACCCAAAACAACCCCGACCGCATAATCACTTGCATCACACATTATTTCAAAAGGTAAATTCTAATCGGGTGATTGCAAGATCGGGGCTTCAACTAATTTCAACTTCAAAATGTCAAAGGCTTTAGCACATTCATCATTAAAGTCAAACGGGTCATCCTTGAGCAATAAATTACATAAGGGTTTGGTAATATTACTAAAACCTTTAATGAACCGTCTATAAAACCCAGCATGCCCTAGAAATGTTCTAATGCCTTTAACATTTGTGGGATGAGGCAAGTGGAAATAACTTGAACCTCAGCTCGGTCCACCTCAATCCCACGACTCGACACAACATGACTCAAAACAATCCCCTCTTGGACCATAAAATGGCTCTTCTCCTAACTAAGAACCAAGTTCGTTTTAACACATCCTTTCAAAACTCTTTCGAGTTGATTTAGACATGACTCGAAAGATGTGCCAAAAATCGAAAAGTCATCCATGAAAATTTCTAAAGACTCCCCCATCATATCGGAAAAAATACTCATCATGCACTTTTGAAAGGTGGCGGGGGCGTTACATAGCCCGAATGGCATTCGCCTAAACGCGAATGTGCCATACGGGCACGTAAACGTCGTCTTCTCTTGATCTTCAGGATGAATAGCTATCTGGTTATACCCAGAACCCGTCTAAAAAGCAATAAAATTTTTACCATATAGCTTTTCGACAATTTGATCGATAAACGGAAGCGGAAAGTGATTTTTCGATGTTGCCGCTTTCAGTTTTTGATAATCAATACAAATGCGCCACCCGGTTACTGGCCGGGTGGCGACCTCGTTACCTGTTTCGTCCTTGACGACCTGAATGCCCGCTTTTTTCTGTACTGTCTGTGTTGGACTTACCCACGTGCTATCTGAGATGGCAAATATAATACCAGCATCCAACCATTTCAGCACTTATTTCTTCACCACTGCCCGCATGTTTGAGTTCAACCTCCGTTGGGCATCATGTGCGGTTCTGAAATCCGGATCTGTTAATATCTTGTGCATCACATTTGATGGGATGATTCCCTTCAAATCCGCTATTGTCCACCCGATTGCTTCCTTGTTTTCAACCAGCACCGCCATCAAAGCATTTTCCTGTTCTACAGATAAATTAGAAGCTATAATAACTAGAAAAGTTTTATTCTTACCAAGGAAAGCATATTTCAAATGCTTTGGAAGCTCTTTCAGTTCAACTTTCGGTGCCTCCTGCAGTGACGATTTTAACCCGATATCAAATTTCTCGGGAAGTGGTTCCACCTGAACTGACCATGGTGGACGGTCTCTTCGCACAGCTGCAGTTTCTAGCTGTCTCTCCTTCTCTTCTAGCAACTTGTCTGTTTCCACTTGTAACCTGTTAAACAAAAAATCACGTCTCCGTTTTGCCATCCGTGCTGACGACATAGTCGTAAAGCGGGATGCACTCATCAATGACATCAGCCATAAAGAACTCGTCATCCACCGGAGAATTATTTCCATGCGTGATAACATTAATCCTCAACTTACGGTTACTGAATGCCATGTCAACATGACCATTTCTACAGTAAATGTTGGCATTTGCGGTGGCCAAAAATGGCCTACCGAGGATAACCATGGGCAAAACATAATCGAGGACCAAAAAGTTAACTAGAAAGTAAAAATCTTCCACCTTGACGATGATGTCAGTCAGTATCCCCCGATGACGTTTTGGTGTCTGGTCAGCTGATGTGTGCTGCGTGTGATGGTAAAATTGATAACTGATTAGAGATTTAAGCTTTGCACAAGATCATGTTTTAAATTTGTAAAAGTGATTTCTACTAAAACCAAACACACACAAAATAGGCAAGTGGACCTATTGTATATGTAGGATAGTATTGGTAAAAACCAAGTATCGATCCGTTGACACAAATGTTTCTAATAATGAATCTTTGTCTTACTTTAATCAGAGGGTTTAATCATTTTTGAAATTGATTTTTAAAATTTTTATAAAATGTAAATACTTATATAATATATATATATATATATATATATATGTGTGTGTGTGTGTGTGTGTGTGTGTGTGTGTGTGTGTGTGTGTGTGACAAGAAGAGAAATTCCGAGTGAGTAATTCAATTATATGAAGCTTTACCATCTAATATCAAGAATACACTCTATTATTCCTTGATGATTGTTAAATAAACATGTGATAAACTTGTCCTAAGAATATATGATAGAATAGTCCCTCATTTCTAAGTGAACATATTCTATGACATAAAAGAAAGTAGCATGCGCATTTTAAAGTCCATCCTTTCCTAATGTCATACTACCACGAGAATGTCAATATAAGTAGAAAAGCAGTTTGGTATAGTAGAACGATTAGGATTGACTTCGATTTCTCAAATACTAATCCTAACAACTTCGAGTGGTTGTAGTTAACTCACAGCCTCCCCTTGGTTGATTTAATTAGATTATAATTACACATTCCATTACCATATGATTTCTTTAACTAGCATGATAACCTAAGCAATCGTGTTAACAATGTTATTTCAAAATTATCAAAACTAGAGAAATAGTTCATAACTTATATCTCATCATTTCTAAGTACAACATAAGGATCCATGTTTTATCTTGAATAAGGTATCAAAGTATTCTATTTACCATTTCTAGTTTCCAAGAACATGAGTTAACATGAATGATTATAAATCATCAACTTTGATGTATGAGTTAAAGTGATAAAACATTTCTCATCAATGGATAATTGCAAAATAACCATGTACTATACCAAACTAAACCACATGTTTCACATAATCATCAAGTAAAACAAAGCTTCTTCATAGATTATAGATGGTAATTGGAGTTTAGCTCATAATGAGCATTGTTAAGAATATAAAAAGAGATGATGATAACAAACACATGATTAAACTAGAACAATCTAACCAAATGTGGATGAATCTCCCTTCTTAATGATGATGGATTATGGTGATGTTGATGATGATGGATGATGATGATAACCTCCAAGCCTTCAAACTCCTCACAAGATCTTCAATATGAGTGTAATGTGGGTGTTTTTATAAGAGAAACCCGTTTAGAGATCTACTTCAAGCACACCAAGTGAGTGCAACTTAAGCCTATATTTATAGGATGTCTGGAGGGAGGGGCACATCCCCTTGCTTAGTGAGGCACGACCCCGTGTCCACGTGTCCCAGGTGCATGTTGTCAGATCGTACATGATGACTTACCATGGGGATGTGCTTCTGAGGCACACCCCGTGCTTTTTATTGACATGTGCCTAAATTCATTTTGTCTTATCTTAAGGTGACCACGACCCAGTGGTTGAGGAGGCACGACCCTGTGCTTTTGGCTTAAATGTTTGTCTTTTCTTGTAGATTTTGTCTTTTCTTGTGATCAGAAGCATGGGGGCGTGTTTCTTGTCTTTCTTGTGTTTTCTTCCGTTTTTCTTTGTCTTCTTGCTTGTTTCTTCGTTTGAGGCTTGGGTTCACCTGAATTTGCATTTTATTATGATAAGTAGCCTTCTGAGCTATGTTATTTGATATAAGTTGCAGTTTTTAGAGATTATTTGATGCTGAAAAGATGTATAATTTTATATACATCATCAGCTAAGACAACTGTGGTAGCAGCTGCCCGAAGCGGACCAAAGTCGTACTGATCATAAGGACTTCCCGGGAGAATACTAATGCTAGCTCCAAGATCTAGAAGTGCACGAGTCATTTTAAAATCACCCACTTAAATGGGTATAATGGGCGTTCCCGAATCTTGTAGGTTGGGTGGAAGGGCACCCGAAAGAATTGCACTCACATTATCAGTAAAATCGATCTGTTTGGGAATTTTGTGACTCCTTTTCTGTGTGCACAATTCCTTCAATTACTTCGCATAGGCGGGAATCTGATTTATGGCATCTAAAAGAGGGATATTAATTTTAACTTGTTTAAACGTTTCCCACATTTCTTCTTGTTGTGGGCCCCTTTTGATGCCATATTTGCCTTAGATGGCACCAACAAAGCATCGGGATAGGGAACGCTTTTCACCTTCTCCTTAGGGTTGTTGGTGTCATCTCTCGGTGTCGGTTTATTAGTATTAGTTTCACTTTTATTAGATTCAGTTAATTTAACCGGTTCCGGCTCGTCATCACTGATGAGATTTTCATCAATTTCTTCCACCACCCCCTCAACCAATGGTGGTGGAACCCCAACCTTGTTATCGTACTTTTTACCACTTCTTAAAATACTTACCTGGTTAACGTGCTTTTTCAAACTCGAGCTGTAGTGGTTCGGGCTGACTGTGGGGTCACTCGGGAGTTGGCTCGCATTCTTCTGCAGCTTTGCCATGTCTGCGGCGAGCTGACCAATCTGCTTTAACATTGCATATGCTGACTTATCCCGTAACTCGAACTGTTTCTTCGTGTCAGCCTGATGATATGTCATAAACTTCATCAATGCATCCAACTTTGAGTGCACCGACTCACCTGCATTTCCCGAGGACCCCCTCTGCTGGTCCTGACTACCCGTTGAATTTCCACCCCGGTTACCGTCTCTATTATACCCCCGATTCTTATTATGCGAACCATGCTGACCGTCTTGGCGGTGATTTACCTGCGATCTGTTTTGGTTCGATCCCAGAAAGTTCAAGTTTAACTGTGTAGACGCGTTCCCGTATCAAAAGTTTGGGTGATTCCTCATGCTCGGGTGATAAGTGTTTGAATTAAACCCTTGCCTATTAGAATCCCCGTATGCATAGTTAACCTCCTCGGGCTCATCCTCCTCGTCATTGTAAAACTCGGTGCAATTTTCTGACTTGTGCCCGAGTTCACCACAATCCTCACAAACTGGGAATTTCACTCCAACTTTCCCGACTTCTTTCTTCTTAACCTTTCGGTAGCCAGCCAATTCACGTTCCAATTCAGCAATTCTTTCGGATTCACTCGTGATTGACTTCACTGATCTGGAAAAAGTATTATGTCTTCGTCTTTTTGCTGTTGCCTCTACTTTAGAGTCTTCACACATGAATTCCAGAAAATCCCAATCATCTTCCTCGGGTTGATTCAACAGTTTACCGTTACACGAGGCCTTCAAATGCTTTATATCGTATGTCAACCCGTCTACAAAACACTTCACCAATTCCCACAATTCAATCTGGTTGTGTGGGCGTTTTCTGATAATCTCTTTAAACCTGGTTAATGTCTCGTGAAAAAAGTTTGCCCGATAATTGTGAAAAGTGGCGAATTTCCATTCGGGCCTCGCTTGTCTTTGACTGTGAGTAATATTCATTAAGGAACACCTGCTGCATCTCGACCCAATTAGCAATTCTGTGCATCGGGAGTGAGTTAAACCAGTGTTTTGCCTTGTCTTTCAGCGAAAACTGGAATAACCGCAATCAAACCTCATATTGATCAAACGTCCCGTCACCAATTGACCCGCAAATAGCCGAAAAATCGGACAAATGTGAATACAGGTCATCGGAAGCCATCCCGTGAAAATATGGTACGATATTAATGTAAGATGGTCGGGACTTAAAAGCCAGCTGTCCCAGCACTCGTACCCGTGGAACAAGTGGGGATGCTCCGTGTGAAATAGCCGGTCTGAACCGACTATTAACACCCTTAACTGGGGCTACAAAATTTCTCCTTCGCCCCCCAGGAATTCATTAAACCTCCTATGTTCACCTGAATACCCCTAACTCTTTCGACCCTTTCTGCCCGATTAACTCTGTTTCGCCCCATACCATTTCTTCCCCCGAATCTGTTAACTGCATCACCTTGTCTCTGATTTACCTGTTCTGTGACAACTGCTAAAAATAGGCTAATCTGGTAATGATCTTAACCGTAATTGCGTATTAATTAGTGAAATAAATATATAGGAATAATATTTTGTCCAAAGTCTTTGATTTTAGTTGAGTTTTAAATTATGGAACCCGAAAAAGTTCAATTTTGTCGTGTAGCGGACACTGCACAGATTGACCACGGGTAAAGGCTTCGAAACGAATAAATTCATAAACATGTCTAGAGGGCTTCGAAAAATTAAATTTTATATTAGGATATTAGAGATAGTATATAAACTTAATTTTAGAAGGTTCGAATCGCGAAAATTAGAAAATAAGTAACCGAAAGCCAGTAGAGGACAGCGTAAGGACCCGACATCAAGTTTTTCAGAAAATTATGTTTTAAGGCAGACATTGACTGTAATTTAATTTCGCTCAAAGTCTGATGAAAATTATCGAAAACGGACGTCGTTTGGCTAGATAAATTAAGAGATACGTTAAACCTCAACACTTAGACAATATCATAAGCCTTATTATTTACCCAACCCTTCCACTCCCCCCCTTGTTCGGCCGCCACCCTCACACAACCCCAACCCACTTGCATTATTATTCACAAAAACACCTAATGATTACTATGGTTACTTGTGAGATCAACAAACTATCCAACACAACACCCTAGGATACAACTCATCAATCCTATACCTCTCTCTCTCTCTCTCTCTTCCTCCATATAACCGTATACCACCATCACCCTCATAATATCACCATCTCAAAATTTCCACACATCCATTATTGTATACTAAGGGTCTTGGGTGAAAAATTAAGCAAAAACAAGATATTAGGAAGCTAAAGAAGGAGTTATAAATTAGTACAAGACCATATTTTCTTTCCCTTAGTCACCAATCTGAAAATCCAAGGTAACCCACTTCAATATTTGAGTATATTTGATGTTTAAAGATTGATTTTAGTGTGCTTGATAATGTGCATGCAAGTGTAATATGGATGTATGCATGCATGCGTGTGAGCCGTGAGTTTGTACGTGAATGTATAAGATGGGTTTTGTTGATTATAGGACTATTTATGGTTACATATTAGCTTGCTTTAGTTTGTCCATAATAAGTTTACTTGAGTTTGTTGAACAAATGGGTTTAAGTATTGTTTTAATGGTGAAAGTAAGTGTGTAAATGGTCAAAAGATTGAAAATGGAATATGGGTAAAAATACCCACATGAGCCGTGGGTAATGGTTTGGGTTAAGGATTTTATTTGTTAATTAGTTACTTGGATAAATTGTTAAAAATGATTGTTAAATTTGAAACCCACTTAATTGATTTACTAAAAAGATTACTTGAAAAGGTGTAAGTTATGATGGGTTGAAAAGTAAGAGTAAATAATAGGATCTTGGAAAAAGGGTTGACAAAAGTGGTGTAGAGATTTGATAATTGATTATTTTGAAAATTTTACTTACAAATGCAAGTAATACAAAAACTTGATTTTGATCATAAAGTTAATACTTTTCTTGTATTGATTTTTGGTGTGGATTGAAGATGACAAATTAAGTGATTGAATGAGACATATGGAAAGGAATAAAATCAACTAGAAGTACTAGGATGCATGAAACTTGGTAACTTAAACAAACAAGAATTTGTATTAAGATTTACTAATAAAAGATACTTTGTAAATTATACAAGATGTTTTGTAAGTTGTTTGATAAGTGAACATAATCTTGTATAAGTAATTAAAGACTTGTGGTTAAGATTACTTTAGTAAACTCTATTGTGAAAATTGTTGGGATAATAGTAAGATTGTTAAAAGTTGCTACTTGCTAGTAATAGTAACTTTGTTAATGGGTAAATGGAAAATCTAAGAACAAGTGTTTAATAAATTGTTAAGAGTTTTTTTTATCAAACTAGTTGAATGAGATAGATAAAAGTTATACCTAATTTCATTTGAAAGCTTGAAGTGAATGAAAGTTGTTAAAATAACTGAATTGCTAAATATAGAAACTTTGTTGTTAAAGAACCAAGAATGTTTTTATTTAAAGGATGATAATGGGATGGATTAGGACTATATTATGGGTGGTTAAGATCTGAAAAGTTTGACACATAAACACCTTGTAGGGGTTATAGAAATAACATGTTCATTGTGTTGTTGAAATCTTAAGCTAAGGCTTGAGCATGTGTGGTAATGTAAGTCCCCGTTACCGGTGCCTTACTTTAACGTTGGATTTACTCATAAACACAGTTCATGATATCAGAGTTAATAAAAACATTCGCGGAATAATATAAAAGTCAACCATTCATTACAAACATCCATAACTTGCCTTTCAAAAACATAACGTAAAGCATAGTATTTCAAACACCACGACATATCTCCAGATGCCAGCCTCTTCGGATCCTGCCATATGTCTTCCTTAATCCAACTGCCTCAGTCGATTAGCCTGCGTGCATACTAAAAGTCAGCTACGCTGAGTGAGTTCTAGTTAATCATACAACATTCAATACATTCATAACTACGTACTTCCATACGTACTTTATACTTTTGTAATTCGTTCATAATATACATACATACCTTCATACTCTATTCTAAATTCTACTTTACTTTATTCTATTCTGCCTCGGATTTTATTAGGGCCCGGTCCCTTTTTCTGCCTTGAGTATTATTAGGGCTCAGTCCCTTTCTGCCTCGAGATTTATAAAGGACTCGGTCCCTTTTCTGCCTTGGATGTTATTAGGGTCCGGTCCCTGTCTACCTTGAGTATTATTAGGGCTCAGTCCCTTTCCTCTGTACCTGTCTATCTCTTACATTCATTCATAACATGCATACGTATCATTCGTACATTATACATAACATTATACCTTGAGAGTACGTGCAATATCCGAAGATCGTTCACGTACCGACAAGCAATCATTCATACCTTATATACATATCATTTATATCTTCAACTATCACCCGACGGTACATGCAATATTCGAAGATCGTTCACGTACCGAAAAGCAATCATTTATACATAATCCTACAAGGCATACACTTACCACTTAAGGTAAGTGTATTAACTAATCACATCGAGTATGCACACAGCCCCGAAAACATAACAAGGAAAGGGGCTAGAAACTCACCTGAAGTCGGTTGCGTTCACCGTTAATAGTTATTCCTTTCTTCAGTTGGGCACGGCTAACTGTATAATAATTACATGCATTAATTAACTATCATTACTCATCTTGCGTTTCTAGTCTAATTATAACCTTCAACGAACGGGGGTCCTGGGGGCAGCGCCCCTGGCAGCGGGGTCTAGGGGCGGCAGCCCCTAGTAGGGTCCAAGGGGCAGAGCCCCAGGTGGGGGTCGAGCCGGAAAACCGGGCGGTGGCCGGAAAAACGTGTTTCGGCGCCGTTTTCACCGTTTTTCGTCCCGTTTGATCAGATCTGAGCTAGGGTGATCCCTAGGCTCATCTTTTGCTCGGTTAATACCCGATTCCACCCAGATCTCGTGACTTTAACGGTTTAAAGGTGTCGGCTCGTTGTTTTGCGACTAAATCTAACGGGTTTGAGGTCATATAATATTATACTACCATTACCTTGGGTCGGTGCTCGGTTTCCTTCTTGGTTTCGGATTAGGCAAGGAGAGAACTAGAGAGAGAGCTTTAGTGTGTGTTTTGGATGGTGGATGGAATATGTTTAAATGATGAATTAAATGGTGATTATGGTTTATATATTTATGGATAATGGGCTTAAGCCCATGGTCTTTCCTTCTTTCTTTCATAACCCAAGTCCATGACCCACTTCCATTTAATCCGACACTAGTCCGACTCATAATAACTCATACTTTCGTTTATTAACCGAAACTAGAAAACAGGATGTTACAAGTCTTCCCTCGTTAAAGAGGTTTCGTCCCCGAAACCTAACTATTACATAAACAAATTTGGATAAAATTTGCGCATCTCTTCTTCAACTTCCCATGTAGCATCAGATCCTTTGCGGTGCTTCCATATCACTTTCACTAAGGGTATAACCTTGTGTCGTAGTTGCTTTTCCTTGCGGTCAACTATCTCGATTGGTTGTTCAATGTAGTTCAGCTGTTCATCAACCTCAATATCCATTAATGGCACGTGCGACGTGTGGTAAGCCAGACATTTTCTCAGATGAGAAACATGGAAGGTTGAGTGAATTCCTTCTAACTCTTCTGGCAAATCTAACTTGTAAGCCACCTCACCCACTCGATCTAAAATCTTGAATGGTCCAGTGTACCTCGGACTCAGTTTTCCTCTCTTCCTAAAACGAATAATTCCTTTCCAAGGCGAGACCTTGAGCATCACATTGTCACCAACGTTAAACTCAATCGGTCGTCACCGCTTATCAGCATACGACTTTTGTCTATCTTGAGCAGCTTTCATCCTTGCCTTAATCTGATCAAACTTTGAAGAAGTTTCTTGAACAACTTCCAAACTTCCAATCTGCCTTCGACCAATGTCTCCCCAACATACCGGAGTTCTACATCGTCTTTCATATAAAATATGGAATGGTGGCATACCAATACTTGAATGGTAGCTGTTGTTATAGGAGAACTCTGCTAGATGCAGATGATCATCCCAAATTCCTCCAAAGTCTAAAACACAAGCACACAGCATGTCCTCAAGGGTTTGAATCGTCCTTTCAGACTGTCCATCTGTTTGAGGATGATACGTCGTACTGATGTTCAATCTTTTTCCCATAGCTTCATGGAACTTCTTCCAAAACCTTAAAGTAAACCGAGTATCTCTATCAGACACGATAGATAACGGCACTCCATGCTTAGATAAAACCTCTTTGATGAACAAGTTTGTTAACGTTTCTGAAGAGATAGCCTCTCGTGATGCTTAGCTGTACGAGGTAGCTTAGTTATGAAATCCATGGTGATGTGTTCCCATTTCCATTCAGGTATCTCCAAGGGTTTCATCTTTCCAAAAGGCTTCTGATGCTCTGCCTTGACTTGTAAACAAGTTAAGCACCTACTGACATAATCTACCACGTCATTCTTCATTCCTGGCCACCAATAGTCTCTTTTCAAATCTTGGTACATCTTCGTAGCTCCTCGATGAATCGAATATCTTGACTTATGAACTTCATCTAAGATTCGACCTCTAAGATCTCCATGGCGTGGAATCCACATACGGTCAAACCTAGTCTTAACACCATGCGTGTTTTCCATCAACTCGTCTTGCTGATCGAAAATCCTTTCTTTTTTCACTAGTCCTTCATCTACAAGCACTTCTGACTGCACCTTGATGATTTCTTCAAAAAGACTTGAGTTCATAATCAACTGGTATGACTTCACTGTTGCCATGACTTCCTTATTCTTGCGGCTTAGCGCATCAGCGACCACATTAGCTATACCAGGGTAGTACTTAATATCACAGTCGTAATCCTTTATCAACTCCAACCATCTTCTCGGTCTCATGTTCAATTCTTTCCGCTCGAAGAAGTACTTTAAACTTTTATGGTCCGTGTAGATAGTACACTTAGTACCGTACATATAATGTCTCCATATCTTGAGAGCATGCACTACTGCTGCTAGCTCTAAATCATGCGTCGGATAAGTACTCTCATTGACTTTCAACTGTCTAGACGCGTAAGCTATCACTTTCCCTCGTTGCATCAATACGCAACCTAACCCACGATGTGAAGCATCAGTATAAACAACCAAATCGTCATCACCATCGGGCAAATCAAGGATTGGAGCTTCCGTGAGTCTTTTCTTTAACTCCTGAAAAGCCTCTTCTTGAAAATTTCCCCAACTAAATACTATCGACTTTCGGGTCATACTGGTCAACGGTGTGGCTATCTTGGAGAAACCTTCGATGAATCTCCTATAGTAGCCAGCTAACCCTAAGAAGCTTCGTATATCAGTCAGATTTTGTGGAGTCTTCCAATTCGTTATCGCTTCAATCTTAGCTGGGTCCACGGTAATCCCTTCAGGATTAATCACGTGACCGAGAAATTGCATTTCTCGCAACCAAAACACGCATTTCGAAAACTTAGCATACAACTTCTCTTTCTTCAAAGTCTCCAATACCTCTTTCAGATGTTCAGCATGATCAGACTCGCTCTTCGAATAAATCAATATATCGTCGATGAAGACAATAACTGACTTATCCAACATTGGCTGACACACCCTATTCATCATGTCCATAAATGCTGCATGAGCATTTGTTAGACCGAATGACATCACGAGGAACTCGTAGTGTCCATACCGCGTTCGGAACACTGTCTTAGGGATGTCTGCCTCCTTCACCTTTAGCTGATGATAGCATGATCTAAGATCTATTCATGAGAACCAACTTGAACCTTGCAGTTGGTCAAACAGATCATCAATTCTTGTCAAAGGATATCTATTCTTTACCGTAAGCTTGTTCAATTCGTGAAAGTCTATGCACATCCTCATACTTCCATCTTTCTTCTTCACAAACAACACTGGCGCGCCCCAATGAGAAACACTTGGTCTTATGAAACCTTTGTCGAGGATTTCTTGTAGTTGGGACATCAATTCTATCATCTCAGACTGCGCTAGACGGTAAGGGGCTTTCACGACGGGCTGGGCCCCTGGTATTAAGTCTATTTGGAATTCTATCTCACGTTCCGGTGGCAACCCCGGAAGATCCTCAGGGAATACTTCTAAGTAATCGCGCATAATAGGAACATCTTTCATTTCTTTTGTCTCGGCCGTAGCTTTGACAACATACGCTAGGTAGGCACCGCACCCTCGCTTTAACAAACCTTCGGCTTTCATCATTGAAATGACGTTAAACCCTGAACTTTCTTTATCACCATAAACCGTCACCGCACTACCGTCCAATGACTTCATCTTTATTATCCTACTCTAACATACTATCTGAGCTTCGTATTCAGACAACCAATCCATCCCCAAAACTACATCGAACCCTCCTAAGGTTATGACATAAGACATCTGCATGCAGTTAGATTAGGGATAGGAAGTTTACCAATCCTATCTTATCCCTAAGAATAATAATGATAATAATTTTAAGGTTAAAGTCTTGGTACGAATATTTAAATACCTAATTCGCTGAAACCGATGGCTCTGATACCAACATGTCACAGCCCGATTTAGGGCCTAGGCGTGTGACCACAAGTTGGTACCTATTTTGTAAATATATCAGAGTATTGGGTTAATTTTAGTGGAAGACTCTAAGTTTGAATATAATATTAATTTACGTTGAAAATTTACTCGGGAATTAAACACCAGAGTATTAGTTTACAAAATATATGTTTCGTATTACAAGGATTTTTAGTTATAAAAAACGGAGCCATCTTGAACACGCTTCTGTCTTCATCAAGACTCCAATCCTTGTTAATGCTACTTATGCTTAGTTACCTGCAATGGGTTGGAAAAATACGTCAGCTATATGCTTGTGAACACGTACGACTCTACAAAACATTTGAATGACATTACAATACAAATATAGTTTTCTCTACAAGCTCAGCAGAAGCATTTCCACTTCTGGTCTATGTACCACTGCCCTATACACACAATTATTCCCGAGCCACGTAGCCCTTAATGGGAAGTTACTTATGACCATTAGCCCGCGGCCACGTAGCCTTTGAATGATTAGGCTGAACGGTTATGTTTGGATCCATACACATGTGTATTCGGTCTGAGTTGATTTTATTCTCCAATTTGTATTATAACGTTTTAGAGATCACATAATCTCATGTAAACATTGACTGTCTCGTTAAGACAAACACCCGTTTATCTTATCGAATATAAATATGTTTTGACTGATTAAAAAGGTTAACGTATTCACCTGTACCGTCGGTGTTGGAAACCTTGATTGATTGATTGTGAATGATATTTAACCTATACATAATAGGTTTGTATAAATACTTGAATGATGTTTTGATTAAGCTATGATTGCTAAGCTTAACCTTGAAATCGCTTATCTTTGATTGTGAATGAAAATACTTAGTTATATGTGACGTTTGATGTAGCATGCTTTGGCTTATAGGTTATAACACGTTGGTAAGTTTCTCTAGGTAAGTAAACGGGTCCCTCGGTTGTTTGGGATTTGTACGAATTACTTTTCCTTAGGCAAGAAACTTACTACTAGTGATATCACCCTTACAGTTACTACATGCCCGTCAAAATATATCTTTGATTAACATTACTTAGTTATGAGGTAATGTTTATGAAAACTCGTTTATGAATGTTTATAGAATGTTTATAAAACCTTTCAAGGTTAAAGGTCATAGCCTTGATTGATCGTCTAAGCCATAACTTAAATAACTTAAACATAACTCCTACCTTAGATTGGATACTTAGATTGATAATAAGAAAAAGGCAGGATCTTGATCTACTTGATTATACGAATGCTAGCTTGATTATAACTCCGTTCCTTGCACAAATTACGAGATAATGGCACGTCGGCTTGTTACGGCAACAGGGCACGCCTTTCGAGGTTAAGTGTGTATAAATGGAGGTGTGATGGGATGAGGAGAGCTCAATACCCGTCACCCCCTTTAATAGGCTGATTCTGGACCCCGTCAAGGTACGTGATGGGTTCCTTTACCCCGTCGCGTACCGCGGCGTTGCAATTTAACGCCGTCTTATCTGGTGGTGACACGAGGCCTGTCATATCGTGCCACGTGTTGACACGTGGTTGGACACGTATCCACTGACTTAGCAAGGCCATCGCGCTACGCGATGGGCTTATGTATGCCCCGTCGCGTATCACGATGGGTGAAGTTTTCAAAATATTCATTTTTGGTCCCTATACTTCTAAGTTAGTATATTTAGGCTTAAATTTATAGGGTAAAAGACGTGTTGTTACATCCTCTCCACCTTTTAAATAATCTCGTCCTCAAGATTTATTGGAATAGATAGGGATACTTCTTTTTCAATTCTGACTCGAGCTCCCACGTATACTCGGGTCCTCGTCTTGAATCCCACTTGACTTTCACGAGCTTGAGTCGTTTGTGCTTGAGAAACTTTATCATACTATCTTCTATTTGAATTGGTTGTTCCACAAACTTAAGTTTCTCGTTGATCTTAACATCTTTTAATAGCATAGCAAGAGTTTCGTCAGCTAAACACTTGCGTAGATTGGATACATGAAACACATCCTGAATGCCTTTCATTTCATCGGGTAACTCTAATCGGTAAGCAACTTGTCCGATTCTATCAAGTATCTTAAATGGTCCCATAAAATGTGGACTTAGTTTCCCTTTCTTCCCGAATCTTACTACACCTTTCCAAGGCGATACTTTCAATAATACTCTATCGCCTTCTTTGATTTCCAGTGGCTTGCGACGAACGTCCGAATAGCTCTTTTTTTTATCTCTTGCTGCCTTTAATAGTTCTTGGATTTGTATAACTTGATCAGTGGTTCTTTGAACAATTTCGGGTCCTGACAACTGACTGTCACCTGTTTCAGACCAACATACTGGTGTTGCTTGGAATGGTGCTGCTTGGATACTCGTATGATAATTGTTGTGATACGAGAATTCCATTAGCGCAAGATGAGTGTCCCAACTTCCTCCTAAGTCGATAACACATGCACGAAGCTTGTCTTCTAAGGTTTGAATTGTACGTTCACTTTGGCCATCAGTTTTGGGATGGTATGCAGTACTTAAGTTTAATCGAGTCCCTATAGCCTTTTGAAAGCTTGACCAAAAATTTGAAGTGAAACGACTATCTCTATCAGAAATGATGGATAGCGGCACACCATGTAAAGATACTATGTTTTCGACGTATAAGTGTGCTAATTTATCCATACTAAACGTTTCTTGAATTGGAATAAAATGGGCAGACTTGGTAAGTCTATCAACAATAACCCAGATCGCATCATTTTGTCGAGAAGTCTTAGGTAACTTCATGATGAAATCTATAGTTATCATATCCCATTTCTATATCGGGATTTCTGGTTGTTGTAGTAATCCTAACGGCTTCTGATGTTCAGCTTTCACTTTAGAACACGTCAGGCACTTAGCTACATACAAAGCAATATATTTCTTCATCCCGATCCACCAATAATCATCTTTTAGATTGTGATACATCTTCTCACTTCCCGGATGCATCATATACTTTGACTTGTGTGCTTCTTCTAGAATCTTACCTCTTAAACTCCCAACCATCGGTACCCAAATCCTAGTACCGAGTCTAAGTATTGCATCACTTCCTTTGACTAATTGATCGATTGTACCATTCTCTTTTTCAGCTTTAATATTTCCTTCTTCCAGTGCCAACTTCTGAGCTTCTTTGATCTGACTAGCTAAATCAACTTTAAGTTCCAATCTAAGAGCTTGGACTCTCTCTGGTTTCTCATGTTCTTTTCTACTTAAGGCGTCAGCCACAACATTCGCCTTTCCTTCATGATATATGATCCCACAGTCAAATCATTAAGTGTTTCCATCCAACGCCTTTGCCTCATGTTTAATTCTTTTTGGTTGAATATATGCTTCAAACTTTTGTGATCAGTGTATATAATGAACTTAACACCATACAAGTAATGTCGCCATAATTTCAACGCGAAGATTATAGCGCCTAATTCAAGGTCATATGTGGTGTAATTCTTTTCATGAACCTTTAATTGTCTCGAAGCATAAGCAATTACTTTCTTTCCTTGCATTAAAACACATCTCATTCCCGTATGCGAAGCATCACAGCTGTTCATCAACCTCAATGTCCATTAATGGCACGTGCGACGTGTCGTAATCCAGACATTTTCTCAGATGAGAATCATGGAAGGTTGAGTGAATTCTTTCTAACTCTTCTGGCAAATCTAACTTGTAAGCCACCTCACCCACTCGATCTAAAATCTTAAATGGTCCAGTGTACCTCGGACTCAGTTTTCCTTTCTTCCTAAAACGAATAATTCCTTTCCAAGGCGAGACCTTGAGCATCACATTGTCACCAACGTTAAACTCAATCGGTCGTCACCGCTTATCAGCATACGACTTTTGTCTATCTTGAGCAGCTTTCATCCTTGCCTTAATCTGATCAAACTTTGAAGAAGTTTCTTGAACAACTTCCAAACTTCCTATCTGCCCTTCGACCAATCTCTCCCCAATATACCGGAGTTCTACATCGTCTTCCATATAAAATATCGAATGGTGGCATACCAATACTTGAATGGTAGCTGTTGTTATAGGAGAACTCTGCTAGATGCAGATGATCATCCCAACTTCCTCCAAAGTCTAAAACACAAGCACGAAGCATGTCCTCAAGGGTTTGGATCATCCTTTCAGACTGTCCATCTGTTTGAGGATGATACGTCGTACTGATGTTCAATCTTTTTCCCATAGCTTCATGGAACTTCTTCCGAAACCTTAAAGTAAACCGAGTATCTCTATCAGACACGATAGATAACGGCACTCCATGCTTAGATAAAACCTCTTTGATGAACAAGTTTGTTAACGTTTCTGAAGAGATAGCCTCTCGTATAGGCAGAAAGTGAGCACTCTTGGTCAAACGATCCACAATCACCCAAATGGTATCATGATGCTTAGCTGTACGAGGTAGCTTAGTTATGAAATCCATGGTGATGTGTTCCCATTTCCATTCAGGTATCTCCAAGGGTTTCATCTTTCCATAAGGCTTCTGATGCTCTGCCTTGACTTGTAAACAAGTTAAGCACCTACTGACATAATCTACCACGTCATTCTTCATTCCTGGCCACCAATAGTCTCTTTTCAAATCTTGGTACATCTTCGTAGCTCCTCGATGAATCGAATATCTTGACTTATGAACTTCATCTAAGATTCGACCTCTAAGATCTCCATGGCGTGGAATCCACATACGGTCAAACCTAGTCTTAACACCATGCGTGTTTTCCATCAACTCGTCTTGCTGATCGAATTTCTTTCTTCACTAGTCCTTCATCTACAAGCACTTCTGACTGCACCTTGATGATTTCTTCAAAAAGACTTGAGTTCATAATCAACTGGTATGACTTCACTGTTGCCATGACTTCCTTATTCTTACGGCTTAGCGCATCAGCGACCACATTAGCTTTACCAGGGTAGTACTTAATATCACAGTCGTAATCCTTTATCAACTCCAACCATCTTCTCGGTCTCATGTTCAATTATTTCCACTCGAAGAAGTACTTTAAACTTTTATGGTTCGTGTAGATAGTACACTTAGTACCGTACAGATAATGTCTCCATATCTTGAGAGCATGCACTACTGCTGCTAGCTCTAAATCACGCGTCGGATAAGTACTCTCATGGACTTTCAACTGTCTAGACGCATAAGCTATCACTTTCCCTCGTTGCATCAATACGCAACCTAACCCACGATGCGAAGCATCAGTACAAACAACCAAATCGTCGTCACCATCGGGTAAATCAAGGATTGGAGCTTGCGTGAGTCTTTTCTTTAACTCCTGAAAAGCCTCTTCTTGAAAATTTCCCCAACTAAATACTATCGACTTTCGGGTCATACTGGTCAATGGTGCGGCTATCTTGGAGAAACCTTCGATGAATCTCCTATAGTAGCCAGCTAACCCTAAGAAGCTTCGTATATCAGTCAGATTTTGGGGAGTCTTCCAATTCGTTATCGCTTCAATCTTAGCTGGGTCCACGGTAATCCCTTCAGGATTAATCACGTGACCGAGAAATTGCATTTCTCGCAACCAAAACACGCATTTCGAAAACTTAGCATACAACTTCTCTTTCTTCAAAGTCTCCAATACCTCTTTCAGATGTTCAGCATGATCAGACTCGCTCTTTGAATAAATCAATATATCGTCGATGAAGACAATAACTGACTTATCCAACATTGGCTGACACACCCTATTCATCATGTCCATAAATGCTGCAGGAGCGTTTGTTAGACCGAATGACATCACGAGGAACTCGTAGTGTCCATACCGCGTTCGGAACGCTGTCTTAGGGATGTCTGCATCCTTCACCTTTAGCTGATGATAGCCTGATCTAAGATCTATTCATGAGAACCAACTTGAACCTTGCAGTTGGTCAAACAGATCATCAATTCTTGTCAAAGGATATCTATTCTTTACCGTAAGCTTGTTCAATTCGTGATAGTCTATGCACATCCTCATACTTCCATCTTTCTTCTTCACAAACAACACTGGCGCGCCCCAATGAGAAACACTTGGTCTTATGAAACCTTTGTCAAGGAGTTCTTGCAGTTGGGACATCAATTCTATCATCTCAGACTGCGCTAGACGGTAAGGGGCTTTCGCGACGGGCTGGGCCCCTGGTATTAAGTCTATTTGGAATTCTATCTCACGTTCTGGTGGCAACCCCGGAAGATCCTCAGGGAATACTTCTGAGTAATCGCGCATAATAGGAACATCTTTCATTTCTTTCGTCTCGGTCGTAGCGTTGACAACATACGCTAGGTAGGCACCGCACCCTCGCTTTAACAAACCTTCGGCTTTCATCATTGAAATGACGTTAAACCCTGAACTTTCTTTATCACCATAAACCGTCACCGCTCTACCGTCCAATGACTTCAGGTTTATTATCCTACTCTTACATACTATCTGAGCTTCGTATTCAGACAACCAATCCATCCCCAAAACTACATCGAACCCTCCTAAGGTCATGACATAAGACATCTGCATGCCGTTAGATTAGGGATAGGAAGTTTACCAATCCTATCTTATCCCTAAGAATAATAATGATAATAATTTTAAGGTTAAAGCCTTGGTACGAATATTTAAATACCTAATTCGCTGAAATCGATGGCTCTGATACCAACCTGTCACAGCCCGATTTAGGGCCTAGGCGTGTGACCACAAGTTGGTACCTATTTTGTAAATATATCAGAGTATTGGGTTAATTTTAGTGGAAGACTCTAAGTTTGAATATAATATTAATTTACGTTGAAAATTTACTCGGGAATTAAACACCAGAGTATTAGTTTACAAAATATATTTTTCGTATTACAAGGATTTTTAGTTATAAAAAACGGAGCCATCTTGAACACGCTTCTGTCTTCATCAAGACTCCAATCCTTGTTAATGCTACTTATGCTTAGTTACCTGCAATGGGTTGGAAAAATACGTCAGCTATATGCTGGTGAACACGTACGACTCTACAAAACATTTGAATGACATTACAATACAAATATAGTTTTCTCTACAAGCTCAGCAGAAGCATTTCCACTTCTGGTCTATGTACCACTACCCTACACACACAATTATTCCCGAGCCACGTAGCCCTTAATGGGAAGTTACTTATGACCATTAGCCCGCGGCCACGTAGCCTTTGAATGATTAGGCTGAACGGTTATGTTGGATCCATACACATGTGTATTCGGTCTGAGTTGATTTTATTCTCCAATTTGTATTATAACGTTTTAGAGATCACATAATCTCATGTAAACATTGACTGACTCGTTAAGACAAACACCCGTTTATCTTATCGAATATAAATATGTTTTGACTGATTAAAAAGGTTAACGTATTCACCTGTACCGTCGGTGTTGGAAACCTTGATTGATTGATTGTGAATGATATTTAACCTATACATAATAGGTTTGTATAAATACTTGAATGATGTTTTGATTAAGCTATGATTGCTAAGCTTAACCTTGAAATCGCTTATCTTTGATTGTGAATGAAAATACTTAGTTATATGTGACGTTTGATGTAGCATGCTTTGGCTTATAGGTTATAACACGTTGGTAAGTTTCTCTAGGTAAGTAAACGGGTCCCTCGGTTGTTTGGGATTTGTACGAATTACTTTTCCTTAGGCAAGAAACTTACTACTAGTGATATCACCCTTACAGTTACTACATGCCCGTCAAAATATATTTTTGATTAACATTACTTAGTTATGAGGTAATGTTTATGAAAACTCGTTTATGAATGTTTATAGAATGTTTATAAAACCTTTCAAGGTTAAAGGCCATAGCCTTGATTGATCGTCTAAGCCATAATTTAAATAACTTAAACATAACTCATACCTTAGATTGGATACTTAGATTGATAATAAGAAAAAGGCAGGATCTTGATCTACTTGATTATACGAATGCTAGCTTGATTATAACTTCGTTCCTTGCACAAATTACGAGATAATGGCACGTCGGCTTGTTACGGCAACGGGGCACGCCTTTCGAGGTTAAGTGTGTATAAATGGAGGTGTGATGGGATGAGGAGAGCTCAATACCCGTCACCCCCTTTTATAGGCTGATTCTGGACCCCGTCAAGGTACGCGATGGGTTCCTTTACCCCGTCGCGTACCGCGGCGCTGCAATTTAACGCCGTCTTATCTGGTGGTGACACGGGGCCTGTCATATCGTGCCACGTGTTGACACGTGGCTGGACACGTATCCACTGACTCAGCAAGGCCATCGCGCTACGCGATGGGCTTATGTATGCCCCGTCGCGTATCGCGATGGGTGAAGTTTTCAAAATATTCATTTTTGGTCCCTATACTTTCTAAGTTAGTATATTTAGGCTTAAATTTACAAGGTAAAAGCCGTGGTTTTACAGTTGTACCATGTACAGATCGGTACTGTTGGGAGTATAATAGCTGTACCCTATTATATTCATGTGTTGTTTATATATAAATTGTCTATATTTATATAATATGTTTTTCTCGGGAACTGTCACCGCCCGAAAATTTGTTTAGTTGTAAAGAGTTCCGCTAAAAATTATCATTATGAGGTTTCCGGGGTGTGACAAGTTCTTTCACCACTTCATCCCAATTTTTATCAACCTCGTTATCCAACTCAAAACCCTCATTCTGCCTTCGGTAATTTACCTCTTCATTACCCTCAAAACATTGACCAAAATCATTCTCTTTCCCCTTTTCTTCATCTTCTAAATGAATACTGTGGCGATCATCATCAAGTTTAATCCAAACTTTTTGTTTAGGAGTGTTATGTGGTGCTGATGGTTCGGCTTGATCGGCATCTTGGTTTCGGTTTCGGGTTCTAGAGAAACGAGCTGAATTATTCGAGTTGTTTTGCTGGTTGGAATTTAACGGTGGAAGTTGGTTATTGTCGGGTTGGTCATTGTTGTCAGGTTAAAAACATTGTTTTCTGGGAGTTGATTCGGGTCTTGGTTTAGGATGTCATTATGGTTCTGGTTCTGGTTCTGATTATGGTTTTGGTTTTGGTTTTGGTTCTGGTGTTGACCCTCCATTTCTGAAGCTCTGTTCTGAACTCGGTTCTGCTGATCTAATATTTCAATTTCAGGCTCGAAAACAAGCGGTGACTGTCTGCCCGAGTGTCGGGTGTGCATAAACTTGTTACCTATACAAACAACACACCCCGCGTAAAATGGAAAAATAAAAATTTACTAAACACTAAAAATTATATCTAAAGTAAAATAAAACAAAAATGGGCTACTATTGTGTAACATCCCGTTTTTCGGGTTTCGATTAATAAATGAAAGTATGGGTTATTAGGAGTTGGGCTAGTGTTGGGTCAAATGGACATGGGTTATGGACTTGGGTTATGAAAGAAAGAGGAAAGGACCATGGGCTTAAGCCCATGATCCATATATATATAAACACTTAATACCCATTTTCATTCATTCACACATATCCCATACACCTCTCAAAACACACACTTAAACTCTCTCTCTCTCTAGCCGAAATATAGAAGAAGAAACGGATCCCGACCCAAGGTATGATAGTATTTTGTTGTATGAGCTTAAATCCGTGAAATATAAACACGAAACGACGAGCCGACACCGTTAAACCGTTTAAGTCACGAGATCCGGGTGGAATCGGGTATAAACCGAACCTATGATGAGCTTAGGGGTCACCCTAGCTCAGATCTGGATCAAACGAGACGAAAAACGGTGAAAAAACGGTGTAAAACGAGCTAGGTCTCGTTTTTCCGGTGAAACAGCGTTTTTCCGGTGGCGGCGCCGGAAAGGCGGCTGGTACGAGGTTAGCGTGTCAGAGAATGGTTCTGACATTCTCTGACCTAACCCTAATTCGCTAAGGGTAACTAGCGAAGTAGATGTGACTCGCCATCCGATTCGCTAAGGAAAGATTAGCGAACTGGCATGTAATTCGTTAAGGAAATAAGGGCGAACTAGGCCATTCGCTAAGGCCATTCGTTAAGGGAGGGACGGATGAACCCCATTCGTTATAGGGTTCATTCGTTGACCAGATCAGTTCGTTAAGGTTCAATTCGCTAAAGGGACCAGTTCGTTAAGATGCCTGATTCGTTACAAAGGCATATTCGCTATAATAGGTAATTCGTTATGAATTCCAATTCGTTAGGGACTGAGTGACGAATCAGAACTTTAAAAGAATGAAAGAATGGTCCCTAGACTTAGAAAAGAATGATTTAATTACAAAGAAGCCCTTGGACTTTTAAGTAGCAAATTATCTAATGATTCAAAATCATAATGGAAAATGTGATAAGACAGTTAATAGAAATAAAATTTTTCCAAGCTGACCTGGCAACTCAACCCCAGCCAGGGGCTCTGCCCCTTGGACCTTGCTAGGGGCTGCCGCCCCTAGAACCCCGCTGCCAGGGGCGCTGCCCCCGGACCCCCGTTCGTTGAGGGTTATAATTAACCTATAAAGACGATATGTCTAGTGATAGTTTATTGATGCGTATAATTATTATACAGTTAGTCATGCACAACTCAAGAAGAGAATAACCGTAAACGGTGAACGCAACCGCATTAAGGTGAGTTTCTAGCCCCCACTTCCTTGTTATGTTTTCGGGGCTGTGTGCATACTCGATGTGATAGTTAATACACTTACCTTAAGTGGTAAGTGTATGCCTTGTATGAATTATGTATGATGATTGCTTGACGGTGCATGAACGATCTTCGAATATTGCATGGACCGTCAGGTGGTAGTTAAAGATATGATTGATATGTATGATGTAAGATATGATGCATGTATGAATATATGATGCATGCATAATGTATGTAAGTTATGTCGACGGTACGTGAACGCTCTTCGGAGATTGCACGTATTGTCATGGAAAGTATGAAAGAATAGGGAATGGTACAGTTGCATGGAACAAAGGGACCAGACCCTCAAAATATCTGTGATGGTAGGGACCAGACCCTCATAATATCTGTGATGGTAGGGACCAGACCCTCATAATATCTGTGATGGTAGGGACCAGACCCTAATAATATTTGTGATGGTAGGGACCAGACCCTAATAATATCTGTGATGTTGGGGACCAGACCCTTATAATATCTGTGAGGTTATAGGGCGGAAGGCTCTTTAAATAGGATGGTTAGTTATGTATGAAGAGTAAGTATGATCAATGTACACCCCTTCGGGCACGTGTGCAAATATGAGAACAGATTGTACGTTGTAAGATTAACTAGAACTCACTCAGCGTAGCTGACTTTTAGTATGCACGCAGGTGAGTAAATTGAGGCAGCTTGCATAAGAGGAAGCACATGGCATGGACTTGAAGAAGCTGGCATCTCAAGGAAGTGTTATGTTATTTTAAAGACAATGTTTTATGTTAAATAATTTGTAATGATCATTAAGACAAGAAATATGGTTATGTAATGAAATGGTTTGAATGTTTTTAATATTCCGCGAATGTTTTCATTAACTCTGATTTAGAACTGTGTTTATGAGTAAATCCAACGTGCAAAGTAAGGCTACCGGTAACGGGGCCTTACAAGTTGGTATCAGAGCAAAGTTCGAGAGATTTAAACATCCTATATGCTTAGACTCGAACAGAGAATGGGATTAAAGTAAGAAAAGAAATAAGATGCCAGTTCGAGATAGCCATGTGTCACTCAAGCAAGCTCAGTAACGTTAAAGTGTAAGATTAAAAATGTATGTAAATGTTAGCCTAATTGCTAAACAAAAAATAGGTGAATGTTAGGGATACGATTAATTGATTGTTCGATTGGTTAACTGTTTAGAGTAGAATCAGCACAAATAGGCTCATAAGAGGAAGTGTATAGGACACGAAAAGTTAACGTGATCAGCTAATCACAGCTGGCCACTGTTATTACTTGTTAGCCTTACTATCCTTGTACTAAATAGTTCCTTTAGTGATGACGTTTGTGTTTCCTTATAGAATACGAATGGCTGGATCTATGAAAGCAGCTGGAAAAGGAGGGCGTACAGGACGTCGTGGTAGGCAACGTGTTGCCCGAGAGCCATCAGTAGAGGCCGCTACTAACAATGAAGGCAAAGGAAGTGCAGCCGGTGGAAATCCGAGTAACAACGAAGGGTATCAACTTGACCCTACTGTTCAAGCTGCCATTGCTCAAGCGGTAGCAACTGCTGCGAAGAACTGGAATGCTGAAGGGACTGCTGGAGGCCGTGAAAGAACCGCTAAAAGGGTGGAAGGAGATGGTAAGAAAAATGATGAAGAGGAGGGGGAAGAATCAAGCGTGGTTAAGTCAGTGAAGGTGGATGACAAGAAAAGGGGCCGAGGTGGGTGCAACTATAAGTCCTTCAAGGGTTGTGGCCCGCCAGAGCTAACTGGCTTGGGAGACGCAATCGCTACTCTTCAATGGATAACCGCCATGGATAAAATTATCCGAATTAGCGAATGCCGTCCCGACCAAGCTGTGGGGTATGCTACCCAATCATTCGGTGAGGAGGCAATGTACTGGTGGGAGACAGTTGAGCAGAGGAAGAGTCGAGAAGAGATCAAGGCCTTGAGGTGGGACGATCTAAAGGAGTTAGTGATGAAGTGATTTTGTGCTGATGCAGAGGTAGAGAAGGTTGAGATGAAGTTCTTGAGTTTGAAGGCGGGTAAGATGACACACCGCGAATACCTCACTCAATTCAACCGTTTGTCAAGGTTGGTGCCAGATATGGTGAACACCGAGGCCAAGCGGATCAAATGCTACCTCAGGGGACTGCCACAGAATATTCGCGTCTTGGTCAAGACTGGTAGACCAGGTACTTTTGATTCTGCTGTGGGGCTCGCAGAAACGGCTTATGAGGACTTGACAGATGAGGGGGCTATGGAAGAGAAAAAGGAGAAGAAGTGGGTCTCTCCTGCCAAACGACCCGGTACTCAGTTATGGAACCCCAAGAACAAGCAGCCAAGAGTTTGGGAAAAGAGGTCGTGCAAGACCTGCGGAAAGATGTACGATGGCGAGTGCAAGTGGAGTAGAAGTTCTGATGTTTGTCCCAAATGTGGAAGGACCCATGGGGGAGAATGTAGGATGGGGTCTAATGCGTGTTACAAGTGTGGGAAGGTAGGGCATTATGCCAATGAGTGCAGTGCGAAGCCAGCATGTTACAAATGTGGCAAGACAGGCCATATGGCGAGGGAGTGCACTGATGGTGATGCTGGAGGTAGTGGGAAGAAGGATGCTGATCAAGTGAGGCCGAGGACTAGGGCCTACATGCTGACCCAGGAACAAGCTAGACAGATTCCTGATGTTGTGACCGGTACGTTCTTAGTAAACGGTATTTCTGCTTCAGTATTATTTGATTCGGGTGCGAATAGAAGTTTTGTAGCTACGACTTGTAGTAAATTAGCTAAAATGAAATGTTGCCGAGTGTCTAAAACCTTCATAGTAGAAACCGCTAGTGACACCTCGGTGAAAGTAATGAAAATGGTTAAGAATTGTAAGATAGAATTAGAGGGACATGAGTTCCCTGTTACTTTGTATGTTATGACCTTAGGAGGGTTCGATGTAGTTTTGGGAATGGATTGGTTGTCTGAATATGAAGCTCAGATAGTGTGTAAGAGTAGGATAATAAAGCTAAAGTCATTGGATGGTAGTGCGGTGATGGTTTATGGCGATAATGAAAGTTCAGGGCTTAACGTCATTTCGATGATAAAGGCCTAAGGGTTGTTACGACGAGGGTGTGGTGCCTACCTGGCGTATGTTGTCAACGCTACGGCCGAGACGAAAGAAATGAAAGATGTTCCTATCGTGTGCGACTACCCAGAAGTATTCCCTGAGGATCTTCCGGGGTTGCCACGGGAGCGTGAGATAGAATTCCAGATAGACTTAGTACCAGGAGCCCAGCCCGTTGCAAAAGCGCCTTATCGTCTAGCGTCGTTCGAGATGAAAGAATTGATATCCCAACTGCAAGAACTCCTCGACAAGGGTTTTATTCGACCAAGTGTTTCTCCTTGGGGCGTGCCAGTGTTGTTCGTGAAGAAGAAAGATGGAAGTATGAGAATGTGCATAGACTATCGTGAGTTGAACAAGCTTACAGTGAAGAATAGATACCCTTTGCCTAGGATTGATGATCTGTTTGACCAACTTCAAGGGTCAAGTTGGTTCTCTCGAATAGATCTCAGATCAGGCTATCATCAGCTAAAAGTGAAAGAGGCAGACATCCTAAAACAGCGTTTCGGACGCGGTATGGACACTACGTGTTCCTCGTAATGTCATTCGGTCTAACGAATGCTCCCGCAACATTTATGGACATGATGAATAGGGTGTGTCGGCCAATGTTGGATAAGTCAGTTATCGTATTCATCGATGATATATTGATTTATTCCAGAAGCGAGTCTGATCATGCTGAGCATCTGAGAGAGGTATTGGAGACTCTGAAGAAAGAGAAGTTGTATGCCAAGTTTTCAAAGTGCGCGTTTTGGTTGCGTGAAGTGCAATTTCTAGGTCACTTGATTAATCCACAAGGGATTACCGTGGACCCAGCTAAGATTGAAGCGATAACGAATTGGAGACTCCATAGAATCCGACTTATATACGAAGCTTCTTAGGGTTAGCTGGCTACTATAGGAGATTCATCGAAGGTTTCTCCAAGATAGCCGCACCGTTAACCGGTATGACCCGAAAGTCGATAGTATTCAGTTGGGGTAAGTTTCAAGAAGAGGCTTTCCAGGAGTTTAAGAAGAGACTCACGCAAGCTCCAATCCTTGCTTTACACGATGGTGACGAGGATTTGGTTGTTTGTACTGATGCTTCGCATCGTGGGTCAGGTTGCGTGTTGATGCAACGAGGAAAGGTGATAGCTTACGCGTCTAGACAGTTGAAAGTCCATGAGAGTACTTATCCGATGCATGATTTGGAACTAGCAGCAGTAGAGCATGCTCTCAAGATATGGAGTCACTATCTGTATGGTACTAAGTGTACAATTTACACAGATCATAAGAGTTTAAAGTACTTCTTCGAGCAGAAGGAATTGAACATGAGGCAGAGAAGATGGTTAGAATTGATAAAGGATTGCGACTGCGACATTAAGTACTATCCTGGTAAAGCTAATGTGGTCGCTGATGCGCTAAGCCGTAAGAATGAGGAAGTCATTGCAACAGTAAAGTCATATTAACTAATTATGAGCTCAAGCTTATTTGAAGAAATCATCAAGGTGCAGTCAGAAGTGCTTGGAGATGAAGGACGAGTGAAGAAAGAAAGAATTTTTGGTCAGCAAGACGAGTTGATGGAAAACACGCATGGTGTTAAGATTAGGTTTGACCGTATGTGGATTCCACGCCATGGAGATCTCAGAGGTCGAATCTTAGATGAAGCTCATAAGTCAAGATATTCGATTCATCCAGGAGCTACTAAGATGTACCAAGACTTGAAAAGAGATTATTGGTGGCCGGGTATGAAGAATGATGTAATAGATTATGTCAGTAAGTGCTTAACTTGTTTACAAATCAAGGCAGAGCACCAGAAGCCTTATGGAAAGATGCAACCTTTGGAGATACCAGAATGGAAATGGGAACACATCACCATGGATTTTATAACTAGGCTACCCCTTACAGCTAAGCATCATGATACCATCTGGGTGATTGTGGATCGTTTGACCAAGAGTGCTCACTTTCTGCCTATACGAGAGGCTATCTCGTCAGAAACGTTAGCAAGCTTGTTCATAAAAGAGGTTGTATCTAAGCATGGAGTGCCGTTATCGATCATGTCTGATAGAGATACTCGTTTTACTTCGAGGTTTTGGAAGAAGTTCCATGAAGCTATGGGAACGAGATTGAACATTAGTACGGCGTATCACCCTCAAACAGATGGACAGTCTGAAAGGACGATCCAAACCCTTGAGGATATGCTACGTGCTTGTGTTTTAGACTTTGGTGGAAGTTGGGATGATCATCTGCATCTGGCAGAGTTCTCCTACAACAACAGCTACCATTCAAGTATTGGTATGCCACCGTTCAAGATGTTGTATGGGAGACGTTGTAGAACTCCGGTATGTTGGGGAGAGATTGGTCAGAAGGAGATGGGAAGTCTAGAGTTTGTGCAAGAAACCTCTTCAAGGTTCGATCAGATCAAAGCAAGAAAGAAAGCTGCTCAAGACAGACAAAAGTCTTATGCTGATAAAAGGCGACGACCGATTGAGTTTAAAGTTGGTGACAATGTGATGCTCAAGGTCTCGTCTTGGAAGGGAATTATTCGTTTTAGGAAGAGGGGAAAGTTGAGTCCGAAGTACATTGGACCGTTCAAGATTTTAGATTGAGTAGGTGAAGTGGCTTACAAGTTAGATTTGCCAGAAGAGTTAGAAGGAATTCACTCAACTTTCCATGTTTCTCATCTAAGAAAATGTCTGGCTGATGACACGTCGCACGTGCCATTAATGGACATTGAAATTGATGAACGGCTGAACTACAATGAGCAACCAATCGAGATAGTTGATCGCAAGGAGAAGCAGCTTCGTCGGAAAGTTATTCCACTAGTGAAAGTGATATGGAAGCATCGCAAGGGATCGGAAGCTACATGGGAAGTTGAAGAAGAGATGCGCAAATTTTATCCAAATTTGTTTATGTAATAGTTAGGTTTCGTGGACGAAACCTCTTTAAGGAGGGAAGACTTGTAACATCCCGTTTTTCGGGTTTCGATTAATAAATGAAAGTATGGGTTATTAGGAGTTGGGCTAGTGTTGGGTCAAATGGACATGGGTTATGGACTTGGATTATGAAAGAAATAGGAAAGAACCATGGGCTTAAGCCCATGATCCATATATATATATATAAACACTTAATACCCATTTTCATTCATTCACACATATTCCATACACCTCTCAGAACACACACTTAAGCTCTCTCTCTCTAGCCGAAATATAGAGGAAACGGATCCCGACCCAAGGTATGATAGTATTTTGTTGTATGAGCTTAAATCCATGAGATATAAACACGAAACGACGAGCCGAAACCGTTAAACCGTTTAAGTCACGAGATTCGGGTGGAATCGGGTATAAACCGAACCTATGATGAGACGAAAAACGGTGAAAAATCGGTGGAAAACGAGTTAAGTCTCGTTTTTCCGGTGAAACAGCGTTTTTTCGGCGGCGGCGCCGGAAAGGCGGCTGGTACGAGGTTAGCGTGTCAGAGAATGTTTCCGACATTCTCTGACCTAACCCTAATTCGCTAAGGGTAACTAGCGAAGTAGATGTGATTCGCCAGCCGATTCGCTAAGGAAAGATTAGCGAACTGGCATGCAATTCGTTAAGGAAATAAGGGCGAACTAGGCCATTCACTAAGGCCATTCGTTAAGGGAGGGATGAATGAACCCCATTCATTATAGGGTTCATTCGTTGACCAGATCAGTTCGTTAAGGTTCAATTCGCTAAAGGGACCAGTTCGTTAAGATGCCTGATTCGTTACAAAGGCATATTCGCTATAATGGGTAATTCGTTATGAATTCCCATTCGTTAAGGACTATGTGACGAATCAGAACTTTAAAAGAATGACAGAATGGTCCTTGGACTTAGAAAAGAATGATTTAATTACAAAAAAGCCGTTGGACTTTTAAGTAGCAAATTATCTAATGATTCAAAATCATAATGGAAAAAGTGATAAGACAGTTAATAGAAATAAAATTTTTCCAAGCTGACCTGGCAGCTCGACCCCAGCCAGGGGCTCTGCCCCTTGGACCTTGCTAGGGGCTGCCGACCCTAGAACCCCGCTGCCAGGGGCGCTGCCCCCGGACCCCCGTTCGTTGAGGGTTATAATTAAAATAGAAAGACGATATGTGTAGTGATAGTTTATTGATGCGTATAATTATTATACAGTTAATCGTGCACAACTCAAGAAGGGAATAACCGTAAACGGTGAACGCAACCGCATTAAGGTGAGTTTCTAGCCCCCACTTCCTTGTTATGTTTTCGGGGCTGTGTGCATACTCGATGTGATAGTTAATACACTTACCTTAAGTGGTAAGTGTATGCCTTGTATGAATTATGTATGATGATTGCTTGACGGTGCATGAACGATCTTCGAATATTGCATGGACCGTCAGGTGGTAGTTAAAGATATGATTGATATGTATGATATAAGATATGATGCATGTATGAATATATGATGCATGCATAATGTATGTAAGTTATGTCGAAGGTACGTGAACGTTCTTCGGAGATTGCACGTATTGTCAAGGAAAGTATGAAAGAATAGGGAATGGTACAGTTGCATGGAACAAAGGGACCAGACCCTCAAAATATCTGTGATGGTAGGGACCAGAACCTCATAATATCTGTGATGGTAGGGACCAGACCCTAATAATATCTGTGATGGTAGGGACCAGACCCTAATAATATCTGTGATGTTGGGGACCAGACCCTTATAATATCTGTGAGGTTATAGGGCGGAAGGCTCTTTAAATAGGATGGTTAGTTATATATGAAGAGTAAGTATGATCAATGTACACCCCTTCAGGCACGTGTGAAAATATAAGAACAGATTGTACGTTGTAAGATTAACTAGAACTCACTCAGCATAGCTGACTTTTAGTATGCACGCAGGTGAGTAGATTGAGGCAGCTTGCATAAGTGGAAGCACATGGCATGGACTTGAAGAAGCTGGCATCTCAAGGAAGTGTTATGTTATTTTAAAGACAATGTTTTATGTTAAATAATTTGGAATGATCATTAAGACCAGAAATATGGTTATGTAATGAAATGGTTTGAATGTTTTTAATATTCCGCAAATGTTTTCATTAACTCTGATATTTAGAACTGTGTTTATGAGTAAATCCAACGTGCAAAGTAAGGCTTCTGGTAACGGGGCCTTACATATTGCAACTGGTAACTAATTGTTCAGATTAACGTAAACCTAAATCGACTGAACACAAAGACATACTAAACATCAATAACCATAGATTAACCATAAACAATTATACATAAACGTTCTTAGTTACATGAGAAAACTGAAATCGTTACAAACTTTTCATTCCCGGGTGAGATTCTATGAGTTTAGTCGCATCTCGGCATCGTAGGATCTTCAATAATGATGAAATAAAGCATGTATGTGGTCTCGGTATGATCCGGTATGGTGGAATCGGCCTCCTTAAGCTCTGGAAATTGCCTCCTTCGAAGTATGATAAGATGGGGTCGAGTATGATGAAAATAACATAAAAACCCTAGCTTCCTGTCTACACCTCCCATCGCGATACACGATGGGGTCTTCACTGGTCCATTGCGTATCGCGATGGACCAAAACTCAAACTCAATTTTAAATCCCATTGCGGTACGCGATGGGTCTTCTGGCCAGACCATCGCGATACGCGATGGGCCTTGTCAGCAGAATCCATGTTTTGTTTTCTCGTTTCGCGTGCTGGACATGCCGGGTCTTCATCACGTGCATCAGCAGGTCCAAATTACGTACTTGAACGAGAAGGGCAATTGACTGCAGGCCTATTGGGTGGGGGCAACTGGAGGAAGACAGCACGGGGCAAAGCAAAGGGCAGAGCTTCGAGTGACGGGCTGTCGAAGAGCAAAGAAAAAAGTCACTCGAAGCTCCTCTGTCGCGCCCTAGCCGAGCGGTCATCGTCTGCACAAGCAAGCAGATTAGCTCCGTCATTCCATTATTGTGCCGGCAGTATGACCTGAAATACAATAAACACGTATGAAGTATCGAAGTTCCCAAAATAAATAGATAAAACTAATAAATAAACAAACTAAAATGAATACAAATTAACCAACCATACCCCCTTTTTACGCTTTTATACTTTTGCGGGTGGCATGCGTACCATTATTAAACTTACTTGTTTTTATGATCTCATTATCAAATCCACAATTCAACATTATGTGTTGTACGAATATTTGCTCGATCTTTGTTTATGCCTCAATTTGATTATATGCAGGGGTGTTTATTTTATGTTGTTATTGGAACACAATAAGTATGATCATACGCACCCCTAACTACTTTATCCTTGTGCTAGTAGAATAAGGCATCATTCTCCGAGTAATTTGGTTGTTACCAAAGAGAAAGGAGCCACAGTTATTTACTTCACATTTACAATGGTTGTTGCATTATTTTATTTACACATGTGATTTGTGATTTTTGCCTCGTTATATACATACGTAAAAACTAGTGTATCGTTCACCAACATTCGTGTTGATCAAATCTATTTTTACGCATGTTATAGGTTTACTCTTAGGTTTCTCATGAAGATTGAAGACTCATCACTTAGATCATACCTTTATGATACTTTAATGAATTTATGATTATATGAAATTGTTTGTATTTTATCTTGGACAAGTTGTATTTGTGATTATTGAATGGAATAAACAAGTTGAGTAAATATTATCACTTCAATAGTGTCATAGTGTTCTTGAGCAATCCGTTGCACCCCGACATGTTTCACCGCCTTTGGTAGGGGTGTGACAAAACAATCTAACCAAATACAGATGAATCTTCCTTCTTCAATGATGATGGATGATGATGATGATGATGATGATGATGATTGATGATGATGATGATGATGATGATGATGATGATAACCTCAAAGCCTTCAAACTCTCCATAAGATCTTCAATATGAGTATAAAGTGGGTATTTTTATAAGTGAACTCGTATAAAAGTCTTCTTCAAGCACACCAAGTGAGTGCAACATGCTCCACTATTAATAGGCTGCCTGGGCAACCAGACACGACCCTGAGCCTTAGGAGGCACGCCCCCTAAATTTAGGGCCGAAAACGAAATTTTCTTTGGGCCTTAAGTAAAAAAGAGTATTTTGTTGAGTTTAAATAATTTAATTTTCATATGGGTTTACTTGATTATAATTGGGTTGTGTAAAAACTTTTTTATAAAAATATGAGCTACTCGAGATAAAAAGCTCGAAACGAGCCGAGCTTTCTCATGCTCGAGCCCCAAATAAAGCTCTTTTAGCTATCGAGCTCCAGCTTGAGCCTGCTTGCTTGTAAATCGTTGAAGTAGAAAAGAAAGAAAGAAAGTTGGGTTATTGAATTAGAATGTGTGTATCGGCAGAATAGAAAGAAAATGCTGGACTTGGTTTCAACTGTTTGTTTGTGTTTATGCGATTTCGTTTCTTACAATCTATTTTCTCTTTAATAATAGTTCTTTGTTTTTTTTTAAAAAAACAAAGTATTTCAAAATGAATATGAGAAAGAATTACTCACAATCCAAAGTCTTTCAGGTGAAGTGTTAACTGCCTCAATGGCGGATTCGGCGTATGATGCAGCGGTAAAAACGAATATGAAGATCAAAACACGTCGATTCTACGAATTCCCATGTTGAACTTCCAAACTCTCAAATTCCTCCCAAAAGGATAGGGAAAATGTAGAGGAAAAATATTTATTTCTCAAAATTCAAGTCTGACTTTTCCAACTACACATACTGAATATAAAAAAGGTTCTAATACGAAATGGGCCATAGGCCGAACACAAACCCAAAAACAAAAACATAAAAACAACAGAAAAAACATAAAAAGGCACAAAACTTTATTTAGGAGGTGTTTTGGGGTTCGTACTAGGGCCAAACCGCCGTTCGCTGTTTGCCACAATGTGCTCCTCGTCTCAAGCTTCGATTTGACTGGTAATAGGCCTGAAACGGAGCTTTGTGGGCCAAGTTATGTCCGTTTTCGTTGGCCACCTTTTATAGCGTGATCTTGGTAAGTTCATAAGCAAACTCAGAGTCATTGTTTTTTATAATATTATTCCTTGGCGAAGAACGTTTCATTGCATGCAATCAGCTAGTAACCTTCAAATCCATTATGTTCTCTAGCTGTTGATCAATGTAAGAATTTAAGTAGATGGTAATTAACAAATAACATTATATGTAATAATATAACAAAAACAAATAAGAACAAGTACCAATATTATAAACACAACTCTTTTGTTTCTTAGAATTAAAAAACCCTGGGAAAACTCTAACATATATAAGCTCCGAATTTTACTTTTAGCATACATTTAAATATGCTATATTATGGTTTTAAATATATATTTTGTATGTAATAATATATTGTTCCTTTTTGAATGATCATGAGCGTGTAATTAGTTCTCTAACTTTTAATCTTCAACGATATTCTATCTTTCACCAACTCACCGTATAATAAATCTATATTAATTAAGTTTATATATATATTTAGTGATAGAGTTTATTTATTTATATTTAGTGATAGAGTTTATTTATTTATATTTAGCTTCGGACTGGGACAAACCGTTGTCGGCGGTTTGCCACAATGTGCTCCTCGTCTCAAGGTTTGATTTGACTGGTAATAGGCCTGAAACGGAGCTTCGTGGGCCAAGTTATGTCCGTTTTCGTGGGCCACCTTTTATAGCGCGATCTTGGTAAGTTCATTATCAAACTCAGAGTCATTCTTTTTCATAATATTATTCCTTGGCGAAGAACGTTTCATTGCATGCAACCAGCTAGTAACCTTCAAATCCATAATGTTCTCTAGCTGTTGATCAATGTAAGAATTTAAGTAGATGGTAATTAACAAATAACATTATATGTAATAATATAACATAAACAAATAAGAACAAGTACCAATATTATGAACACAACTCTTTTGTTTCTTAGAATTAAAAAACCCTGGGAAAACTCTAACATATATAAGCACAGAATTTTACTTTTATCATATATTTAAATATGCTATATTCTGGTTTTAAATATATATTTTGTATGTAATAATATATTGTTCCTTTTTAAATGATCATGAGCGTGTAATTAATTCTATAACTTTTAATCATCACCGATATTCCCTCTTTCTCCAACTCATCCTATAATAAATCTATATTAATTAAGTTATATATTTATTTAGTGATAGAGTTTATTTTTTTATTAAGTGATAGAGTTACGCGTTGAAGTTATGATGTCACAGTGAACTAAATTGGGCAGTGTCATTAGCTTTTCTACTACTAGGGCCGGCTCTAAGAAAGCAAAAATAATTTAGGGCCGAAGACGAAATTTTCTTTGGGCCTTAAGTAAAAAAGATTATTTAGTTGAGTTTAAATAATTTAATTTTTATAAGGGTTTACTTGATTATAATAATTGGATTGTGTAAAAAAATTTTGTATAAAAATATGAGCTACTCGAGATAAAAAATTCGGCGTCTGATGCAGCGGTAAAAACGAAAACGGAGATCAAAACACGTCGATTCTACGAATTCCCATGTTGAACTTCCAAACTCTCAAATTCCACCCAAAAGGCTAGGGAAAATGAAGAGGCAAAATATTTATTTCTCAACATTCAAGTCTGACTTTTCCAATTACACATACAGAATATAAATAAAGGTTCTAATACGAAATGGGCCTAAAATGGGACATGGGCCGAACACAAACCCAAAAACAAAAACATAAAAACAGCAGAAAAAACATAAAAAGGCACAAAACTTTATTTAGGAGGCGTTTTTGGGCTTCGTACTAGGGCCAAACCGCCGTCGGCTGTTTGCCACAATGTGCTCCTCGTCTCAAGCATCGATTTGACTGGTAATAGGCCTGAAACAGAGTTTCATGGGCCAAGTTATGTCCGTTTTCGTGGGCCACCTTTTATAGCGCGATCTTGGTATGTTCATTAGCAAACTCAGAGTCATTGTTTTTTATAATATTATTCCTTGGCGAAGAACGTTTTATTGCATGCAACCAGCTAGTAACCTTCAAATCCATTATGTTCTCTAGTTGTTGATCAATGTAAGAATTTAAGTAGATGGTAATTAACAAATAACATTATATGTAATAATATAACATAAACAAATAAGAACAAGTACCAATATTTTGAACACATCTCTTTTGTTTCTTAGAATTAAAAAAACTTTGTGAAAACTCTAACATATATAAGCACAGAGTTTTACTTTTATCATATATTTAAATATGTTATATTATGGTTTTAAATAAATATTTTGTATGTAATAATATATTGTTCCTTTTTGAATGATCATGAGTGTGTAATTAATTCTCTAACTTTTAATCTTCACCAATATTCCCTCTTTCTCCAACTCATCCTATAATAAATCTATATTAATTAAGTTTATATATTTATTTAGTGATAGTGTTTATTTTTTTATTAAGTGATAGAGTTACGCATTGAAGTTATGATGTCATAGTGAACTAAATTGGGCAGTTTCATTAGCTTTTCTATTACTAAGGCCGGCTCCAAGAAAGCAAAAAAAATATAGGGCCGAAGACGAAATATTTTTTGGGCCTTAAGTAAAAAGAGTATTGTGTTGAGTTTAAATAATTTAATTTATATAAGGGTTTACTTGATTATAATTGGGTTGTGTAAAAAACTTTTGTATAAAAATATGAGCTACTTGAGATAAAAAGATCTAAACGAGCCGAGCTTTCTCATGCTCGAGCCCCATATAAAGCTCGTTTAGCTATCGAGCTCCGGCTTGAGCCTGCTTGCTTGTTAATCGTTGAAGCAGAAAAGAAAGAAAGAAAGTTGGGTTATTGAATTTGAATGTGTGTATGGGCAGAAAAAAAAGAAAATGGTGGACTTGGTTTCAACTGTTTGTTTGTGTTTATACGATTTCGTTTCTTACTATATATTTTCTCTTTAATAATAGTTCTTTGGTTTTTTTAAAACAGAGTATTTCAAAATGAATATGAGAAAGAATTACTCACAATCCAAAGTCCTTCAGGTGAAGTGTTAACTGCCTCAATGGCGGATTGGGCATCTGATGCAGCGGTAAAAAAGAAAATGAAGATCAAAACACGTTGATTCTACGAATCCCGTGTTGAACTTCCAAACTCTTAAATTCCACCCAAAAGGCTAAGGAAAATGAAGAGGAAAAATATTTATTTCTCAAAATTCAAGTCTAACTTTTCCAATTACACAAACTGAATATAAATAAATGTTCTAATATGAAATGGGCCTAAAATGGGTCATGGGCCGAACACAAACCCCAAAACAAAAACATAAAAAGTGCTGAAAAAACATAAAAAGGTCCAAAACTTTATTTAGGAGGCGTTTTTTGGGATTCGGACTAGGGAGAAACCGCTGTCGGCGGTTTCCACAACGTGCTCCTCGTCTCAAGTTTCGATTTAACTGGTAATAGGCATGAAACGGAGCTTCGTTGTAACATCCTAAAATTTATAATGTTGAATAAAGAAAGTTACATTTAGTGAGTTCGCGTTATTAATTAATTAATATCGAGTAAAGAACGGATCATGGATTTAGATTAATGGAGATGGGTTAAATGAGAATGGGTTTTAGGTCCATCGGCTTTAAGGGATATAAATATCCCCTAAACCAACCTAAAACCCTAAACCCTCATTTCATTTCCATTATAATCTCTACACACACCCAAAACACACACAACCCGAACCAAGATCCAAAGGCGAGGACCCGAGCTTGTTGGTGCTAGATCGTCGTGACGAACCAAAGCAACAAGACCAGCTCGTGTTCGTAGTTCGACTCATTTACGGTACTTTTATATCGAGAACTTGTTCGTTTAGGTTTGGATGAGTATAGAAATGATAGATCTGTGTTTGTATGGTAAAAACGAATCCAACAAAGCTAAACTTACTGAAAATGGTTAAGATTTGATGGGTTAATCGATTGATAAAAGAACCCGTAACCTATATGCCAAAATCGCACCCCTTAAACATCGATGTTAGGCCGATTTGATGGTTGGGGTTTGTAGGCGCTGGTCAGACGATTCCGTGGATACCTAAATCGAGTTATTTGGTTAAGAAACGAAGATGATTAAGGACGAACAGTAGCTGCAGCTGACAACTTCGCCTGCAAAGCTAAGTTCGCCTGATGACAACTTCGCCTAAAAGCTAAGTTCGCCTGATGACAACTTCACCTAAAAGCTAAGTTCGCCTAATGAAAACTTCGCCTAAAAGCTAAGTTCGTCTGATGACAACTTCGCCTAAAAGCTAAGTTCGCCTGATGACAACTTCGCCTGCAAAGCTAAGTTCGCCTAAGGTTTAACTTCGCCTGCAAAGCTAAGTTCGCCTAAGGTTTAACTTTGCCTAAAGTCAAGTTCGATTAGAAAAATAAATTAAAAACCTAATGGAAAATGTGTTAAGACAGTTAATGTAAATAAAATTTTTCCAAGCTGACCTGGCAGCTCGACCCCAGCCAGGAGCTCTGCCCCTTAGACCCTGCTAGGGGCTGCCGCCCCTAGACCCCGCTGCCAGGGGCGCTGCCCCCGGACCCCCGTTCGTTGTGGGTTGTATAAAGATAGAAATACAACATGAGTAGTAGTAGTTAATTGATACATGTAAATATTATACAGTTAGCCGTGCACAGCTCAAGAAGGGAATAACGATTAACGGAGAGCGTAACAGGATTCAGGTGAGTTTCTAGCCCCATTCCTTGTTATGTTTTCGGGGCTGTGTGCATACTCGATGTGTTGTTAATACATTTATCCTAAGCGATAAGTGTATGCCATACGTGATATATGTGATGGATATGAATGATTGCTTGTCGGTACGCGAACGATCTTCGGATATTGCGCGTACTGTCAGGTTAAAAATAAAGATACGAATATTATATGTCGAAGATGTATGAACATTACAAATGAATACTTGTCGGGGCGTGAACGATCTTCGGATATTGCACGTATCGACAAGGGGTATGGTTGTTAAATGAATGATGTAAAGAACGCCTAGAGTGTTCTTATGCTATAATGTAATTATTGTATATGTGAGGTATGTGTATACAGGTACACGAATGGTATGTGAGTTCTACGTTCGACATAGTAAGTTAGGATGGCAAATCCCTCTAGCTTCTGTCGGACATAGACTCGGCTGGTGATGGCGTAGTTAAGGACTGCGGGCCTTATATGTAAGGTAGATGATAGATGTAAACGTAGATATGGACGGTGGGCCTTATACGTGTTACAGATAATAGATGACAACGCAGTTAAGGACTGCGGACCTTTTACGTATTATAGATAGACACCAGCATAGGAAAGGACTGTGGACCTTATACGTGCTGTATTTGTATTGTGGTAGCATAGGGGAGGACTACGGACCTCGTACGTGCTATGTATTTGTATTGTGGTAGCATAGGGGAGGACTGCGGACCTCGTACGTGCTATGTATTGGTATTGTGGTAGCATAGGGGAGGACTGCGGACCTCGTACGTGCTATGTATTTGTATTGTGGTAGCATAGGGGAGGACTGCGGACCTCGTACGTGCTATGTATTTGTATTGTGGTAGCACAGGGGAGGACTGCGGACCTCGTACGTGCTATGGTTTAGGTTGCAACATAGGGAAGGACTGTGGACCTTGTACGTGTTGTGGATGTAGGATGGTATAGGGAAGGACTGCGAACCTTGCACGTACCATAAACGATGAACATAGGTAAGGACTGCGGACCTTTTACGTGTTCACGACCTTGAGTACAGGTATAGACGGCGGACTATGAACGTACTCTCGGTAGACTGAGGTTAGTGATTGTAGATATGTATGTATGTATGGTAGTAAGTATGTATGTAGAACAGAAGGGTAACTAGTTAGGTATGGATATGTATCTTCGGATATGTATGTATGTGTATGTATTGTATGGCGTCCGATTAACTAGAACTCACTCAGCGTAGCTGACTTTTAGTATGCACGCAGGTGAGTAGAATGAGACAGCTAGCATGAGCGGGCACATGGTGGGCGAATAGGAGACTGGCATCTGAAGAGTCAAGATGTTTTAATGTAATTGACGTTTATTTTGAAAGACAAGAATGTTTAATTAAGGCAAGTTTTGGATTGCTGTAACGTTTCATGAAAGTTTTTATATTCCGCGAAAGTTTTAATGAACTCTGATTTGTAAGAACTGTGTCTATGAGTAAATCCGACGCGAAAGTAGGGCTACCGGGTTCGGGGCCTTACATTCGTGGGCCAAGTTATGTCCGTTTTCGTGGGCCACCTTTTATAGTGCTACCTTGGTAAGTCTGTTAGCAAACTCAGAGTCATTGTTTTTTTAATATTATTCCTTGGCGAAGAACGTTTCATTGCATCCAACCAGCTAGTAACCTTCAAATCCGTTATGTTCTCTAGCTGCTGATCAATGTAAGAATTTAAGAAGATGGTAATTAACAAATAACATTATATGTAATAATATAAGATAAACAAATAAGAACAAGTACCAATATTATGAACACGGCTCTTTTGTTTTTTAGAATTAAAAAACCGTGGGAAAACTCTAACATATATAAGCACAGAATTTTACTTTTAGCATATATTTAAATATGCTGTATTATGGTTTTAAATATATAATTAGTATGTAATAATATATTGTTCTTTTTGAATGATCATGAGCGTGTAATTAATTTTCTAATTTTTAATCTTCACCGATATTCCCACTTTCTCCAACTCACCCTATAATAAATCTAAATTAATTAAGTTTATATATTTATTTAGTGATAGAGTTTATTTATTTATTTAGTGATAGAGTTACGCATTGAAGTTATGATGTCACAGTGCTCTAAATTGGGCAGTGTCATTTGCCTTTCTAATACTAGGGCCGGCTCCGAGAAAGCAAAAATTAGGGCCGAAGACGAAATTTTCTTTGGGCCTTAAGTAAAAAGAGTATTTTGTTGAGTTTAAATAATTTAATTTTTATAAGGGTTTACTTGATTATAATTGGGTTGTGTAAAAACTTTTGTATTAAAATATGAGCTACTCAAGATAAAAAGATCTAAACGAGCCGAGCTTTCTCATGCTCGAGCCCCAAATAAAGCTCGTTTAGCTATCGAGGTCCAGCTTGAGCCTGCTTGCTTGTTTATCATTGAAGCAGAAAAGAAAGAAAGAAAGTTGGGTTATTGAATTTGAATGTGTGTATGGGCGGAAAAGAAAGAAAATGGTGGACTTGGTTTCAACTGTTTGTTTGTGTTTATGCGAATTCGTTCCTTACTATCTATTTTCTCTTTAATAATAGTTCTTTGTTTTTTTTTTTAAATAGAGTATTTCAAAATGAATATGAGAAACACATAATCACCGCTCGATGACTGCAAGTCAAAAGTAAGAAGGATAACCCATAAAGCATAGGCGATTCAATAAAGCGTGTAAATATAAGAAGTGTTCCTTTTACAAGGAATAAGTTAGGTTTCGAGGACGAAACCTCTTTAAGGGGGTAAGACTTGTAACATCCCGAAATTTCCAAAATAATATTAATTATATTATTTAATAATAGATGGAAAGTTTACTCCGGTTATCGGGAAATAATTAATTAGAGTAGGAGTTGGTATGGGTCGGGCTAGTGTTGGTTAATGGATATGGGTTATGGACTTGGGTCATGAAGGAAAGAAGGATGAGACCATGGGCTTAAGCCCATGATCCATAATTATAAAAGCCTTAAACCACCATTTAATCCTTCATTTCTCATATTCCATACACCACCCAAAACACACACTTAGCTCTCACTCATCCTACTCTCCCTCTCTCTAAGAAGAAGAAGAAGGAGAACCGATTTCCAACCCGAGGTAATGATAGTATGATATTGTAGAGGTCCAAAACTGTTAAATCTAGTTACGAAACAACGAGCCGACACCGTTAAACCGTTGAAGTCACGAGATCCGGGTGGAATTGGGTTTAAACCGAACCTAATATGAGCTTAGGGTTCATCCTAGCTCAGATCTGGATCGAAAGGGACCAAAAACGGTGAAAACGGTGGTGAAACGAGCTAGATCTCGCTTTTCCGGCGAGATCCCGTTATTCCGGCAATGGCGGCGCCGGAGATTCTGGTACGAGGTAGGGTAGTGTCAGGAATGTTCTAACGTAACCCTAGTTCGTTAGCGGAAGCGTAACGAACTAACTCTGATTCGTTAACAAAGACATAACGAATTAGCAAGTAATTTGTTATTCGCTAAGCCGAGATGACGAATTGGAAACATTTTGTTAAGGGAATGAATGACAAACTAAGTCCAATTCGTTAAGCAGTTCGTTAAGGGTTCAGTTCGCTATGAAGTTCAATTTGTTAACCAAACCATACGAATGAGGTCCAATTCGTTATGATGACCAGTTCGCTACAAGGTCCACTTCGTTATGAGGACTGGTTCGTTACATAGTCCAATTCGTTAAGGACTGGATAACGAACTAGAAGTTGGGCAGAATTACAGAAGTGGTCCCTGGACTTAGATAAGATTAAGATAAATACATAATAGTCCTTAGACTTTGATAAATTATGAAAGATACCTTTAAGGGTGAACGGTTAAAGATTAACTAACCGGGTAACGATTCAATGAAGTAAAACCGGCTTAGACGCGTAAGGCTAGTTAGGTAGCAATGAGAGTGGCTAGAGTGGTATTTGATATTCAATTATTGAACAGTTAGACGCGCACAGCTCGAGAAGGAATACTGTTAGCTGAAGAAGTAACTGAGTTCAGGTGAGTTTCTAGCCCCATTTCCTTAATATGTTTTCGGTGCTGTGTGCATACTCGATGTGAAGTGTGAATACACTTACCTTAAGTGGTAAGTTTATGCTATAGATGTTATACGAGGTAGCTATTATATAATGTTTGTCGGTACGTGAACGATCTTCGGATATTGCACGTATCGCCAAGGATAGTGATTGCCAAGTGGTTATTAGTGTGTATGAATGCTATGATGTGACTTGCTTATTATGTAAATGATATGAAGCGTGTTGTAGACAAGTAGAGGTAGAGTGTGTTAGAAGTGGCAAGAGTCTAGTAAGAGTGTTAGTTGCACTACGATAGTACGTGGTAGGGTAAGCCTATACGTGACTAAGTCATTAAAGTGGCAAAGTGGCAAAGTGGCATAACGTTATACGTTATTAAAGTGGCAAAGTGACAAAGTGGTAGGTGTAAATAAGAGGCTAAGTGGTAAGGTGGCAGGTTAGATAGTGGACTACGTGTCTTCGGATACGTATATGATGCATGTAGTGGTTGTATGATAAGTTGCTTGATTAACTAGAACTCACTCAGCGTAGCTGCCTTTTAGTATGCACGCAGGTGAGCTGATTCTGGAAGTTAACATGAGGATGACACATGGCATGGATTGAACGACTGGATTTTGAAGAAAGAAGAAAAGATGTTTTATAATATAACGATTTGTGCTATGGTATCAAAGAAAAGATTTATTGTTTAGTAATAAACGGTTAAAGTTTTATATTCTGCGAAAGTTTTGATTAACTCTGATTTGTAGAACTGTGTAAATAAGTAAATCTGACGCTAAAGTAGGGCTACCGGGTCCGGGGCCTTTGGATTGTGAGTAACTCTTTCTCATGCTCGAGCTACTCGAGATAAAAAGCTCGAAACGAGCCGAGATTTCTAATGCTCGAGCCCCAAATAAAGCTCGTTTAGCTATCGAGTCCAGCTTGAGCCTGCTTGCTTGTTAATCGTTGAAGCAGAAAAGAAAGAAAGAAAGTTGGGTTATTGAATTTGAATGTGTGTATGGGCAGAAAAGAAAGAAAATGGTGGACTTGGTTTCAACAGTTTGTTTGTGTTTATGCGATTTCGTTTCTTACTATCTATTTTCTCTTTAATAATAGTTCTTTGTTTTTTTAAAAACAGAGTACTTCAAAATGAATATGAGAAAGAGTTACTCACAATCCAAAGTCCTTTAGGTGAAGTGTTAACTGTCTCAACGGCGGATTGGACGTCTGATGCAGCGGTAAAAACCAAAATGAAGATCAAAACACGTCGATTCTACGAATTCTCGTGTTGAACTTCCAAACTCTCAAATTCCACCCAAAAGGCTAAGGAAAATGAAGAGGAAAAATATTTATTTCTCAAAATTCAAGTATGACTTTTCCAATTACACATACTGAATATAAATAAAGGTTCTAATACGAAATGGGTCTAAAATGGGCCATGGGGCGAACATAAACTCAAAAACAAAAACATAAAAAGTGCTGAAAAAACATAAAAAGGCCCAAAACTTTATTTAGGAGGCGTTTTTGGGCTTCGGACGGGGGCCGTCGGCGGTTTGACACAATGTGCTCCGCGTCTCAAGCTTCGATTTGACTTATAATAGGCTTGAAGCGGAGCTTCGTGGGCCAAGTTATGCCTGTTTTCATGGGCCACCTTTTATAGCGCGATCTTGGTAAGTTCATTAGCAAACTTAGAGTCATTGTTTTTTATAATATTATTCTTTGGCGAAGAAAGTTTCATTGCATCCAACCAGCTAGCAACCTTCAAATCCATTATGTTCTATAGCTATTGATCAATAAGAATTTAAGTAGATGGTAATTAACAAATAACATTATATGTAATAATATAACATAAACAAATAAGAAAAAAATACCAATATTATGAACACAGCTCTTTTGTTTCTTAGAATTAAAAAACCCTGGGAATACTCTAACATATATAAGGAAAGAATTTTACTTTAAGCATATATATTTTAATATGCTATTTTATGGTTTTAAATATATATTTTGTATGTAATAATATATTGTTCCTTTTTGAATAATCATGAGCGTATGATTAATTCTCTAACTTTTAATCTTCACCGATATTCCCTCTTTCTCCAACTCACCCTATAATAAATCTATATTAATTAAGTTATATATATATATATATATATATATATATATATATATATATTTAGTGATAGAGTTTATTTATTTATCTAGTGATAGAGTTACGCATTGAAGTTATGATGTCCCAGTGAACTAAATTGGGCAGTGTCATTAGCTTTTCTACTACTAGGGCGGGCTCTGAGAAAGCAAAAAACATTTAGGGCCGAAGACGAAATTTTCTTTGGGCCTTATGTAAAAAGAGTATTTTGTTGAGTTTAAATAATTTGAATTTTATATGGGTTTACTTGATTATAATTGGATTGTGTAAAAAACTTTTGTATAAAAATATGAGCTACTCGAGATAAAAAGCTCGAAACGAGCCGAGCTTTCTCATGCTCGAGCCCCAAATAAAGCTCGTTTAGCTATCGAGCTACAGCTTGAGCCTGCTTGCTTGTTAATCGTTGAAGCAGAAAATAAAGAAGGTTGGGTTATTGAATTTGAATGTGTGTATGGGCGGAAAAGAAAGAAAATGGTGGACTTGGTTTCAACTGTTTGTTTGTGTTTATGTGATTACGTTTCTTTCTATCTATTTTCTCTTTAATAATAGTTCTTTGTTTTTTTTAAAACAAAGTATTTCAAAATGACTATGAGAAAGAATTACTCACAATCCAAAGTCCTTAGGTGAAGTGTTAACTGCCTCAATGGCGGATTGGGCGTCTGATGCAGCGGTAAAAACGAAAATGAAGATCAAAACACGTCGATTCTACGAATTCTCGTGTTGAACTTCCAAACTCTCAAATTGCACCCAAAAGGCTAGGGAAAATGAAGAGGAAAAATATTTGTTTCTCAAAATTCAAGTCTGAGTTTACCAATTACACATACTGAATATAAATGAAGGTTCTAATACGAAATGGGCCAAAAATGGGCCATGGACCGAACACAAACCCAAAAACAAAAACATAAAAAGTGTTGAAAAAACATAAAAAAGCCCAAAACTTTATTTAGGAGGCGTTTTTGGGCTTCGGACTAGTCAGCGGTTTGCCACAATGTGCTCCTCGTCTCAAGCTACGATTTGACTGGTAATTGGCTTGAAACGGAGCGTCGTGGGCCAAATTATGCCCGTTTCGTGGGCCACCTTTTATAGCGCGGTCTTTGTAAGTTCATTAGCAAACTCAGAGTCATTGTTTTTTATAATATTATTCCTTGGTGAAGAACGTTTCATTGCATCCAACCAGCTAGTAACCTTCAAATCCATTATGTTCTCCAGCTGTTGATCAATGTAAGAATTTAAGTAGATGGTATTAACAAATAACATTATATGTAATAATATAACATAAACAAATAAGAACAAGTACCAATATTATGAACACAGCTATTTTGTTTCTTAGAAATAGAAAACCCTATGAAAACTCTAACATATATAAGCACAGAATTTTACTTTTAGCATATATTTAAATATGCTATATTATGGTTTTAAATATATATTTTTGTTGTAATAATATATTGTTCCTTTTTGAATGATCATGAGCGTATAATTAATTCTCTAACTTTTAATCTTCACCAATATTTCCTCTTTCTCCAACTCACCCTATAATAAATCTTTATTAATTAAGTTTATATATTTATTTAGTGATAGAGTTACGCATTGAAGTTATGATGTCACAGTGAACTAAATTGGGCAGTGTCATTAGCTTTTCTACTACTAGGGCCGGCTCCGAGAAAGCAAAAAAAAATTAGGGCCGAAGATGAAATTTTGTTTGGGCCTTAAGTAAAAAGAGTATTTTGTTGAGTTTAAATAATTTAATTTTTATATGGGTTTACTTGATTATAATTGGGTTGTGTAAAAAACTTTTGTATAAAAATATGTGCTACTCGAGATAAAAGGCTCGAAACTAGCCGAGCTTTCTCATGCTCGAGCCCCAAATAAAGCTCGTTTAGCTATCGAGCTCCAGCTTGAGCCTACTTGCTTGTTAATCGTTGAAGCAGAAAAGAAAGAAAGTTGGGTTATTGAATTTGAATGTGTGTATGGGCGGAAAAGAAAGAAAATGGTGGACTTGGTTTCAACTGTTTGTTTTGTGTTTATGTGATTTTGTTTCTTACTATCTATTTTCTCTTTAATAATAGTTCTTTGTTTGTTTTTTAAAAAAAAAAACAGAGTATTTCAAAATGAATATGAGAAAGAATTACTCACAATCCAAAGTCCTTCAGGTGAAGTGTTAACTGCCTCAATGGCGGATTGGGCATCTGATGCAGCGGTAAAAACGAAAATGAAGATCAAAATACGTCGATTCTACGAATTCCCATGTTGAACTTCCAAACTCTCAAATTCCACCCAAAAGGCTAGGGAAAATGAAGAGGAAAAATATTTATTTCTCAAAATTCAAGTCTGACTTTTCCAATTACACATACTGAAACAACTTTAACCTTGAATTGTACAACCACACCTTTTGACTCACTTCAAAGGTCTTTTTTCTCAACTTTGCATCATGGACCTTTTTTAGTTTATCTTTGTATGCGGGAGCACATTCATACGCTTCATCCCGGATTTCCTCAATCTCATTCAATTTCAACTTCCTCACTTCACCCACTTCCTTATAATCCGCATTCACATTCTTGATCGCCCAAAACGCCATATGTGCCAACTCTATTGGTAAATGACACCCTTTACCATAAACTAACCAATAAGGAGTTGTGCCAATAGGAGTTTTGTAGGCGGTCCGATATGCCCATAACGCATCATTTAACTTAGATGACCAATCCTTCCTATCGACCGGCACCGTCTTCATCAAAATTTCTTTAATTTGGCGATTAGACACTTCAACTTGTCCACTTGTTTGTGGATGATATGGAGTAGCAATGCGATGATTCACATTGTACTTTTTTAAAAGTTTCCCGAAGTTAAAATTCTTGAAATGCGATCCACCATCACTAATAATAACCCGCGGAATACCAAACAGAGCAAAGATGTTTGATTGGACGAATTTGCAAACTACCGAATGGTCATTGGTTCTTGTTTCTACCGCTTCGACCCATTTTGACACATAATCGTCCGCAACCCAAATATATAAAAAACCATTTGAGTTTGGAAACGGGCCCATAAAGTCAATTCCCCATACATCAAAAATCTCTAACACCAAAGTCGGTTGCAATAGCATTTCATCCCGTTTCGAGATACTACCCAACTTTTGGCAATTCAAGCAATGTCGGGCATACTCACTTGCATCTTTAAAAATGGTGGGCCAATAAAACACACATTGAAGCACACGATAGCCCCTTTTCTGACCACTAAAATGACCCCAGCATGCGGATGCATGCACATGACTCAAAACTTCCAACACCTCGGAATCGGGAATGCATCTCCGTATAACTTGATCTGAACCAATCTTGAACAAATCCGGTTCATCCCAAATATATTGTTTCACTTGAGCCATGAACCATTGCCTTCTTTTCTTCACCTAATGACTTGGCATAGATCCCGTGGCTAAATAATTCACAAAATGAGCATACCACGGAGCGGTCGATATGGTTAACAGTTTTCATCGGGAAACCGTTCGTTTATCTCTATCGAATCGTCAATACATTCCAGTGGAATCCGAGACAAATGATCCACCACTACATTCTCACAACCTTTCTTGTCCCGGATTTCAAGATCGAATTCTTGCAACAATAACACCCATCAAATCAAACGCGGTTTCACGTCTTTCTTTTCCATCAAATACCGGATCGCACTATGATCCGAGTACACCACAACTTTACTTCCCAAAATATACGACCGAAATTTATCCAAAGCGTACACCACCGCAAGTAACTCTTTTTCGGTAGTGGTGTAATTTAATTGCGCCTCGGATAAAGTTTTTCTTGCATAGTATATTACCACCAGATTTTTCTCCATTCGTTGACCCAATACCGCTCCAACCGTGCTATCGCTAGCATCACACATGATTTCAAACGGGCTTGACGATTCCGGTGATTGCAGAATGGGTGCTTGTATTAACTTCTCCTTCAAACTATCAAAAGCTTGCAAACATTCATCAGTAAACTAAAAGGGGACATCCTTCAAATAAATATTACATAAAGGTTTTGAAATTGCACTAAAACCTTTAATGAATCTCCTATAAAATCCGGCATGTCCCGAAAATGATCTCACCCCTTTAACATTTTTCGGGGGTGGTAAAGATGAAATTACTTTTATTTTAGCTTGGTCAACATCCATTCCCCTACTTGAAACCACATGACCCAACACAATGCCCTCTAGCACCATGAAGTGACTTTTTTCCCAACTCAACACCAAGTTTGTCTCAACACATCATTTTAAAACTTTTTCTAAATCAACGAGACATGACTCGAATGTTGAGCCAAAAAATAGAAAAATCGTCCATAAAAACTTCAAGTGATTCCTCGACTATGTCAGAAAAGATGCTCATCATGCATCTTTGAAAGGTAGCCGGGGCATTACACAATCCAAATGGCATTCGTCTAAAGGCAAAAGTATCATATGGACACGTGAAGGTGGTCTTATGTTGGTCATCGGGATGAATTGCAATTTGATTGTAACCCGAATATCCATCCAAAAAACAATAATATTTTTGACCCGAAAGTTTTTCAACTATTTGATCAATGAATGGTAATGGAAAATGGTCTTTTGATGTTGCATTATTTAATTTTCTATAATTGATGCACACTCGCCACCCGGTTACCGGTCGGGTGGCGATTTGTTCACCATTATCACATTTTATTACCTGGATGCCGGCTTTCTTGGGCACTACCTATGTCGGGCTCACCCATGAACTGTCTGAAATGGGATAAATGATCCAGGCATCCAACCACTTGATAACCTCCTTTTTCACCACTTCTCGCAAATTCGGGTTCAACCGTCTCTGAGTCTCCCTTGTGGGTTTAGCCTCCTCATCAGTAATTATTTTATCCATAACGATCGAAGGACTAATACCCTTTAAATCCGCCAGCGTCCATCCAATAGTAGCCTTATGTGCTCCCAACACTTTTACCAACGACCTCTCTTGTTCTTCCTCCAAATTAGAAGTAATGATAACCGGAATGGTTTCATTCTCCCCTAAGAATGCATACTTCAAGTAACTTGGGAGTTCCTTCAATTCAACCTTTGGTGAACACTCCAAAGACGGCTTTGTGTCCGAATTGATCTCCGTTGGCAAACTCTCAAATTGATGTGTCCATGGTGGCCTTCCTTCTTGCATAGCTAAGACATCCTGTTTTTGTTCTTCCATCCTCAAAGCACACACGTGTACCTGTTCAGAATCATCACAAATACAAGCTTCTACACAATCTTCATCATATTCATGAGGATTACAATGGTCCACCAAATCTGCCATAAAACATTCTTCACCACCCAAAGAACTAGAAACGTTAGTAAAAATATTAAGGCGCATTTTACGATTACCAAACGCCATGTCAACGGTACCAAATCTACAATCAATGATTGCATGAGCAGTGTTCAAAAATGGTCGACCCAAGATAACATTTTTTTGTTGACTTGGGTCACCCGAAGAATAGTCTAACACCAAAAAGTCAACATGATAGTAAAAATCCTCCACTTTCACAATCACATCCCGCACGATTCCACGGGGAAGTTTATGAGACAAATCCGCCAATACAACTGTGGTCTCAACACGTTTTAAAGGACCAAAGTCATATTGGTCATATAAACCCGCCGGGAGAATGCTTACTTCGGCCCCAAGATCTAGTAACGCCCTAAACATTTGAAAATCGCCTACTTGAATATTAATTAAGGGCGTTACCAGATCTTGAAGCTTAGGAGGAAGGTCTCCTTTTATAACCGCACTTACCCGCTCAATTAAATCCACTCGTTTAGGAACATTTTGTTGCCTCTTTTGAGTGCATAGTTCTTTTAAAAACTTAACATACGCGGGCACTTGTTTTATTGCCTCAAGTAGAGGTAAATTCACTTTTACCTGTTTAAACACTTCCCACGTCTCCTCCTTTTGAGGACCCCTTTTAACAATTACATTTTTCTTACCCGGGTCAAGCAAAGCCGAAGGAAATGGAACCACACTTGGTTCGACTTCCTTGTCTTTATCTTTTAAATTAGAAGTTTGACCTGGATTTTGTAACGGTTTTTCAAAAGTGCCATTTCTAGTGGGTTATTAGTTTCAATTTCATTATCACTTTCATTACCCGTAATATCCTCAACTTCCCCATCAACCAAACCCGGGGATAAATCCTTTTTGTATTCTTTACCGCTTCTTAGCATACTAACATGATTATAGGAACATTACGAGATGAATTATGAGACGGGTTTACCTTAGTGTCGCTTGGTAGTTGACCTTTATTTTTCTTCAATTCTGACACTTCCGTTGCGAGTTGACCCATTTGTGTGGTCAACGATTGGATGGCCTTATCTCTAACTTCATCCTTTTGCATTCTCATTTAATCAAGTTGATTTCTTCGTTGCATGTCTTGTTGCATCAACTTCAACATGTCCATAACTTCATTTCCACTTGATGAACTTTGACCCGTTGACCCACTTTGACCGCCACCTCATTGACCTTGAAACCCTTGATTATTCCTGCCATGAAAATTACCTTGGTTATTATATTGTTGGTGAGGAACATAATTTCCTTGATTTCCTTGAAAGTTCGGGTTAGATTGAGTGGCCGGGTTTCTATATCGAAAATTTAGGTGATTCTTAACCCGGGTGGTAGGTGTTGGAGTTCATGTTGTAATTCCTACCACCTCCCCCTTGAAGTGCATTCACCTCTTCTACCGGTGCTTGACCACCGTACATACCTCCGAAGCATGACCCAACTCGTTACAATTTGTACAAACATTGATTACTTGATTAGTGGTTTGTACCCCTCCATCTTCCACGGCTTGTACTTGAGATCTTCCAATTGCCGGTCTTGCTCTTCTTCCGGTTTGAGCCTTTCTCTTTGATGTGAAAGATAAGTAAAAAAGGGGAGTGATTACTCACCTTAACAGACGAGCAAACAGGAAAAAAAATATAATAAGAATGTGGATGATGGATGAAGCTCTTCGAGAAGTACCGACGAGAATTCCTTGAATGATGATTATACGACGACTAATTGACAATGATAGCGTCGGCCATAAAGCGATCTAGAATACGATAACCAGTTGATGTTACTTCAATTGCGCTTAGGGGTTTCATTGGCGATATCGTAAGGATGGTGCAACAGCGAAGAATTTAATTATAATGATCGAATTAATGTATTTTCGTTTACGAGTTAGGCCCATTTCGTATTATTAACAATTAGTATATTATAATATTGTGTTTTCCTAATTCAAAACGCCGGTCTAGTCGCAAAGAAGAGAGAACATGATTTCCTTGATCAATTCCAAGAATAGAGCGAGCATTTAGGCACAAGAAATATAAACGGGTTTACAGTTTTGATATTCGGGTCACGGATATGGGTGAAGGTTATGGTAAATGGGTAAAAGGATAATAATACTCAGAAATTGCAGTTAGGTCCTTGTAATAAGAAAGTGGAAACATATAGAGGTAAAAGTTGTAATTTGGGCTAAAAATGTATATGTTTCAAAGTAGTTATATATATATATACACACACACACACCAATTAAATATATATATATATATATATATATATATATATATACATATATATTAATAAAATAGTAAATACTCGATAGACATGATATTTTTCATTGATAAAATTTCACGAACATAAAACGGGCCGGGTAATATAAACTGGTAAACTGAGTTGTTACACTAGTAATGGTTAAAAACTATCTCAAGTTCGTCTGCTATAAATTTAACATGTATTCCAACTCTAGTTTTAAGTTGCTCTTTTGTCTCTTTCCTTTATTCAGCCTTAAATAAACACTCAAAGCCATATGACGAAACACCAAATTTCGATCGAGGATCGAATATAGCAGCAAAGTAGAGGATGCTATTAAAACATTTGTTATTAGTAACCCAATATTTCTCAAACTTATCCTGCATCACATCAGCCATAAGTTTAGATTCCATATCTATATATTTCATATCTCTTATATGATTGTAGATATCCATCATTTTAGTATAAAACATGTTTAAAGCCACATGTTTGGCAGCTGAAGCGTTAGTGGTTTTTTTCTTAAACAATTCTAATAAATTCCTTAAATTTCTCGCGTAACTCCAATCTTTAATTTTAGGAAGCTCATCATGCAAATCAGTTCTATAATTTGGGTGTGCCAAATCAAACGCGTAAAGCGCATTCTCAAATTTTTCAGCCCTGTCCAACATCTCATATGTAGAGTTCCATCTGGTAGGCATATCTAAGCATAACAATGCTTTACTATCAATCTTTTCTACTTTAACACAATTTTTAAACGCGTCTAGTCTTTTAGGAGAATGTCAAATATACTGAATTGAGTTTCTTATCCGATCAATAGGGAGGGCTCCATCACGTAACCCATCTTTCACAATGAGGATGATAATGTGCGCCATACATCGGACTTGCAAATATCTCCCATCGCCTAATAGGTTGGGTAACCTACCTTTTACAAACTCTATCGCCGTATTATTTTGCTGACGCATTATCTAGTGTAATGGTTAAGATGTCTTCAATTTCCCATTCTTTTAGACACTGAATTAGAGCTCTGCCTATGTCTTCTCCTTTATGACTAGTGATATCCTTAAAGTTTATTAACCTCTTGTGCAACACCCAATTGTCATCGATAAAGTGATTCATGACACTCATATAGTTGACATTTTGTATTGATGTCCATGTGTCGATGGTTACACACACCTTCCTTTTAGTATTTGCAAAAAAAGGACTTTAGCTTTGCCCTTTCCTCTAAGTATCGATTACCAGTATTACTTGCCACAATGGTCCTACTGTGTACCTTAAAATTTGGATTAAAAGCTTGCAAAAGTCTTCTAAAACCCACACGCTCCACAAATGAAAACGGGAGCTCGTCAAGAATTACCATCTCAGTTATAGCCCTATTGCATGCTTCAACACAGTATTTCCAACTCTTGACTTCAACTCTACCACCCTCAACATCATCATTCTTTTTGAGGAATATGATGCGTTGATTTTTTTGGTAATCTGGGTGTTTTTCACATCTCTTGGAGTGCCGACTCAACGTTGATATGCCATTGAGAGTCGGGTCTGCCACCAAATCAGTCGAGCAATGCTTGCATCTTGCTCTTTTGTTCCCCTCTCCATCTTCAAACTTGACAAAATCAAGCCAAACGGCAGATTTGGTCTTCTTAGAAGTTACTGACTTTTTGGATGCTTTCGTGTTCTTGGAAGTAGACGTTTAAGATTTCCTTTTTGCATTTTTTGTTTCAACAGGTGGTGATTTCCTTTTATCTCTTCCATGAGATTCATCGCTTGATAAATTCTGAATATTTTTTGATTCCATCTACAATTAACCAGGAACAAAAACACCAACGTTGAAAAAAATTTTTAAAAAAATATTATTTATGTAATAACTAACAACTTGCAAACCAAAATAAAAGTTTAACCAACAGCTTTATCATGCTTTGTTTACCCCTAAAACTAACAGTTTACCAGATTCAACTAATCATTAAAGTGGTTATATTTTAAACTATTAACTTATTAACGTTTCATATTTAGCCTCAATGGATTCCTCAGTAACATTATTGTTTATGATTGCATCAGTAACATTATTGCTTTCTCATGAATTGGACTTATTATTGTTTTATGATTGCACAGTAACATCACAAGACAAAATCACCGAAGTTAAAAAATAATATACAGTAACAACAAATCACAAAATAATATACATCACATGAGAATAAAAGTTTAAAACACAGATAATGAATTATACAATTCTAATGTCTTTGATGATAACTACAATGATCAAGCACGTAATCACATAAATGACATCATAATTAAAACGATTTACATAATACATTATGACTTCCTTTGCTCTTGAAAAAAGTTGCTGAAAGAATTAATCGTTATTTGATTATTGATTATGTTTAATGGTTGTGTTAATTTGATTTTTAAACATGTTTGATTGATAATTATCTATTCCTATTTTAAACAGGTCATCAATCATAATTGAAAGTGGAAACAAAATCAACACATCCGGTAAATAAGGTAACCAAATATTATATTTTTAATGCATTTTTTTAAGCATCGGGTTGGTCCTGAAATAGTCGGGTTAACCCAGGTCTTGGACCGATAACCGACCCGAACCCGAACTGAGCTGAATATTAGACCCGATACATAACCGGTTATGGTATGAAATATTTGGGTTTCAGTCTTTTTTGGTCCGGGTTCTCGGGTTTTTCGGTCCGGCCCTATTTATGCATAGACCTATGAATTAACATGAATGGGAGAATATAAACGAATTAATATGAATGGAATTTCACAAGCATAAACGAACCAACGAGACATTTGTATACGTATGCTTGCGTAACTAAATGAACAAAAAAATTATTCGTGTTTGTTTGTTTGTTTATTAAATGAACAATTGGTAGTAGTGTCCCCTCATAAATGTGATATGCGATTTCAAATCTCTGCGAGTACAAATATGGAATTTAGGTGTTAAAAAGTTTGTGGTTAAAAAAAACTTTATTTTGAAGGTTCAAATCTTTGCAAGTGTAAAGTAAATGTGAAATTTAGGTGTTAAAAGAAATTTGTCGTTCAAAAATAAAAACTTTATATCGAACAGTTCACGAACTGCAAACATTTTGTATGTTTATAAGCGTAATATAACGATGTGTTTTAATAGGGGTATACATTAAACTGAAAAAACGATCTGAAACCAAAGAATCCGAAAAAACCAAACTGGAAAAATCAAACGGAAACAAAAATAAATGGTTTGGTTTTATGTTTTAGTAGAAACCGAACTGAACCTATACATTTTCATTGTATGGCACAAAATTTGCAAGCTTAAATAGCAAAAATAAAAAACAAAACCGAACCCAAAATGAAAACTGAAAACCGAAAAGCAAAAAACCGTAACGATCGAAACTGAACTGTTTTAAAATTTTGACCCAAAACCAAGTTGAACCGAACCGTAAGTTTAAACTTTTAACACACGTGGAGAGATGTTCGATTGTTTAGCCCAAATATACTTCCGTTAAACCCTAGACTTGTTTTCTTTTCACAAAGTACTTGACGCACCGTACTTGAAACCGATACACGGTGTCAGTGTCACTGCGTCAGTCAATTTTAGGTTCTCAACTGCGGCGGCGGCGGCGAAATGGAGTCTGCGACGCTGAATTCATCGCAGTTCACCACACTTTCCGGTCCACTACGTTCACGTAACCAGCCACTGAGATTACACCGAAGCAGCATTAGTTTCAGATCTTCTAATAAGCTATCTGTCCGTGCATCCGCTGTTGGAGGCAACGATTCTAGTAATTTGTTTCTATTCGTATATGTTTGTTTTATCACCAATTTATTTGTTTGTTAATAGTTGTTGTATACTTGAATCTGCAGCGGTGACTCTGCTTGATTATGGAGCTGGAAATGTTCAGAGTATTAGAAATGCAATCCGTTATCTCGGTCTTGATATCAAAGATGTAAGTTTACAAAATCTAATTTTGTAATTCCATCATTTGATGTGTTTTATTCAATGTTATAAGCATCCGTAGGTGCTAGTCGGGCTGTGGGGTACCTACTAGCGAAAGGATTAATCGGATTGGAGTTTATATATATATATATATGTATATAATTGGTTATCGGTCCTCATGTGGAATATTTGTCAAAATATCGGTACCAATATTTTTTGACCGATATTTCACCAGATTTCCGATATCAGTGTTTTAAGTCTTAGTTTTCAACTTTAGCGTTTAATGTTCGTGTTTTGAGTCTTAAGTAGTTGTTACTTGCTACAATTGTTAGTGTTTTGCTAGTTGCAAAAGGGTAATTTGTTAATAGTAGGAGAGTATACTGAATTGTTTGTGTTAAACTGCTATATATATATATATATATAAATTTTGTATGATATTAAAATTACCGATATCCCACGGCGATAACCGAAATCTCAAATATCGGCCCTCAACCGATATCCATTATTTTTCCGCATTAACTGCTTAGTGTATTTGAAAAGCTCATATACTTCAAAGTTCACATAGTATAATTCAAACATAAACAATTAGAGGTAAACATAACAAATCAATGAGAAAAAAATTTCAAATACTAACATATTAGTTTATGGATCGGGTTGGGAACTCCAGTTAACGGGTTAAAAACCAAGGTCGGACTTGGAGAGACTTTGACCGATTACCGATTTGTTGGTTCGATTAGGTGAATCGCATTGGCAGCGTACCGGTTAGCGATTAATCACCGACTAATCAGCGCCTAACTGCAACTTTTACAACACTGGTATTATTTGTTTAGTAGACTCTTTCATCCCATTTTTCCAGGTTCAAACACCGGAGGATATTTTGAATGCAAAACGTCTTATATTTCCTGGAGTTGGAGCTTTTGGTGCAATGATGGATGTTTTAAACAACAACGGGTAACTTTAATATTTTACATGGCGTATACATTAAATATATATAATGATTTCCGAAAAGAAAACAAAGTTCATTTTATCATTTGTTTTAGGATGGCTGAAGCTCTTCGGGCTTACATTGAAAACGACCGTCCATTTTTAGGCATTTGTCTCGGTCTGCATCTACTCTTTGAGTCAAGTGAAGAAAATGGGCCCGGTGAGCGTTTACTATTTTATGGTATATTAATAATTATAAAGCGAGTTTTGTAATACTTATTTTCATTTGTTATTGTTTTAGTGAAAGGTCTTGGTTTGATCCCCGGGGTGGTTGGACGTTTTGATTCTTCTAATGGTTGTAGAGTGCCTCATATTGGTTGGAATGTTTTACAAGTTAAAAAAGATTCAATTATTTTGGATGAAGTTGCAAATCGCCATGTGTATTTTGTTCATTCTTACCGAGCTGTTCCTGTATGTTATGCTCGTCTTGTTAAACGTGTAAATATCGATTTTCTGATGGTCAATTAAAGCGTTGTCTGTATTTATTTTTATACAGTCAGAAGAAAATGAAGAGTGGATTTCTTCCACTTGCAACTATGGGAATGGCTTTATATCATCTATTAGAAGGGGAAATGTACACGCGGTTCAATTTCACCCAGAGAAAAGTGGAGGCAAGTTTCATAATTTATATTGTGCTTTTAACTTTTACAAAATACTTTGTTTATTAAAGAATTTAGATTATTAATTTGACATTTTTTAATAATAATTAATCCTTTGAGATGTTCTCAGATGTTGGTCTTTCAATATTACGAAAGTTCTTGCTGCCAAATTCTTCAGTAACTAAGGTAGGCTTTAAGCTTTTAAATTTCAAGTTTTATATAGTCGTATGTCTCTTTAATTTATATAAAGACCTAACACGGTAATGTGAAGACAGAAGCCATTTGAAGGGAAGGCTAAAAAGCTTGCAAAGAGGGTGAGTTGTTGTGTATTGCATATTTGAAATGATTATCTAAACAAATTTATTTAATTGCATGCTTAGATTAAAGGATTAATATATCGATGCTATATACTTGCAGGTTATTGCTTGTTTGGACGTGAGAACAAATGATAATGGCGATCTTGTTGTTACAAAAGGTGATCAGTATGATGTGAGAGAACAAACAAAAGAGAATGAGGTATATTGAACGTGTTATATAAATAAAACAATATACGTATTAAAGTTATAATATTAGCATGTTGATCTTTTATAGGTGAGGAACCTCGGTAAGCCAGTTGAACTTGCTGGTCAGTATTACTCAGATGGTGCTGATGAGGTACCGACTATTTTTTAATTACATATTCGTTTTATTTATATTTGAGTTTTAAACTTCTAATAAAAGCTGTTATATTCAGGTTAGCTTTTTAAATATCACCGGGTTTCGTGATTTTCCTCTGGGTGATTTGCCAATGTTGCAGGTATGTTTAAAAAGAAAATACATTAATGATGATTACAGAAACGGTATTTTTAATCTGGTTATTTAAACCTTTTGGTGGTTGTTTGTTTGATAGATTTTGAGGTGCACATCAGAGAATGTGTTTGTACCACTGACAGTTGGCGGTGGCATTCGAGATTTCACGGATGCAAATGGCAGGTAACTAATCATTCTATCACATTTTATGTATATGTTTTTTGTGAGGCATTAATATTAATAAAGTTATATGTTTGTAGGTATTATTCTAGTTTGGAAGTTGCTTCAGAATATTTCAGATCTGGTGCAGATAAGATTTCTATTGGAAGTGATGCTGTTTATGCTGCAGAAGAGTATTTAAAAACAGGAGTATGAAACTAATTTTTATTCACTATATCCATAATACATAATATTTGTTCGGTTTATTACAACCTTAGTTTTTACAGGTAAAAACTGGAAAGAGCAGCTTAGAACAAATTTCCAGAGTCTATGGAAATCAGGTAATTGTTTATTTGCATTTTTTACATTTATTTGTACTAAATGTTATGCTTGTTACAATCACATATTACATTATTACATCGAAGCATTTGATATGATATTGATTTTGCAGGCAGTGGTTGTAAGCATTGACCCTCGAAGACAATATTTGACCAGTCCTTATGAGGTTGGATTCAAATCTGTTAAACTAAGAAATTTGGGTGAGTCGGCTTATGTTATTTTTTAAGCTTTGTGATATTATTTGACTTTATTGATATATGATATAAACTTTATGTGTCCAACTTACTAATTGTTGCTTTCAGGACCAAATGGTGAGGAGTACGCCTGGTATCAGTGCACTGTAAGTTTCATTTCATTAGATGCAGCATAATTATTAATTAATAATAATCATATTTTGAAAACAAAAATATAAATAGGTTAATGGTGGAAGAGAGGGTCGTCCGATAGGAGCTTATGAGCTTGCAAAAGCTGTTGAAGAATTGGGAGCTGGAGAAATATTGCTCAATTGTATCGACTGTGACGGTAAAAATTAAATCTTTTAGTTTGTGATGAATTAAAGAAACGGACTTGTTATTTACATCTTTTTTTTTTTTTGCTTTCCTTGAATTTTTTAGGTCAAGGAAATGGATTTGATATTGATCTGATAAAACTGATTTCTGATGCTGTGAGCATTCCTGTAATTGCAAGTAGCGGTGCCGGAAAACCCGAGCATTTTTCTGAAGTTTTCTCAGAAACAAATGCTTCTGCAGCTGTTGCTGCTGGAATATTCCATAGGAAAGAGGTATATTTCTTATAATTACTGAGTACGATAATATATAATTTTAGTGTTAAACGTTTTGGTGGATACATTGGAGGCAGGCACTGTAAGTCTCGACGCTAATAGTAAAACGCGTGTTTTAGAAACAAATATGACGAGCTGCATCGGTTTTTAAACTACATATGGAATAGTAAACTAATTGTTAACTTTTGTTGCAGGTGCCGATCCAATCAGTAAAAGACCATCTGTTGAAGAAAGACATTGAAGTAAGGATGTAGCCTCCCATGCAGCAATAAGAAATAAGAGAACTTGTGACTGTGATCATGTTTTTGATTTTTGTAAGTTATGGTAGTGAGCTCAAACCATTTTGTTTATTGGCAAAACAATTTTGAGAACCTGTATTGATACAAAATGTACTTTGTTGTGGAAAAAACGTGATGAAAATAATCATTTGTTTGTTCCAAGCCAAGGTGGGCTTGGATGGTGCTTCGTTGAACTTTTGTACAATGTTTTGAAAATCGGACCAGTCCCCAACTGGTAAATCAGAAATGGTGAGTGTTGAGCGCCAACCATATGAAATTGGTGAAAACCACATCGAAACTGTTTTCTGTTCTAATAAGCACCAAATTCTCTGCTACATTGTAGAACGATCTTATTTACTCGTGTACATTTCATGTCTAGTATCAGCTTTCCTAAGCTTACGTTGGACTCTTTTATATTACTAGAGCTTGGCTTGGGAGTGTTTTTGGTTTTGAGTTTAGCTTGACTCCACACACATCTAATTTCTACTCCAAAGAGATAATAAACTCTCATGTTAGGTTTTAAACTTTAGTCTTCTACTTCAAAAGATATGAGCCTTTACCACCCAACCAGTGTTGATACCTAACGTAATATAGGTTCTCATGGTTATTTTCTTCATGGTGATAGAAACATTGCTTGGTTCTTCAAGACTTGTTTAAGAGAACTAAGCTCCTCACATTAATTAATCAATAGTTTTATTAATTTTTAGCCTTTTCATTCTTTAGTATTTAAATAAATATTAGTTATAATATCATGTGAAGTTATGCTCTATGAAGGGATGACCATCATCACCAATCAGAACGTGACACCGGTTTTTTGACAGTCTAACATCAGTTATGCTCCTCACAACAAATTTCTAAACTTACGTAATACCAAAAACCGGTTCCACCGGTTTTTTTTGAATTTCAAATAATATAGCCGTTATAAACCGGTTCCAATGGCTATATAGCCGTTTTTGACCGTTGGAACCGGTTTTTTTTTTACTAAAAATAGGTTATTTACCTTCTATAAATAGCAAGGTATGGTGTGTACTTGTTAAACCACTTCCAAAACTATAAAAACACACTCCAAAACACAATTAAGCTTAAACTGACAACAAATGGCGAAACAACACGATGCCCCGATGTTTGGGTTCATTACGATTTGTGTCTCATGACCGACTCACAAGAGATAGCTCGTTGCAAATATTGCTCGAAGTTTCTTAAAGCAGGGTCCAACTCGACATTACGAATACATACGAATAAGTATTGTCGAGAGAAAAGAAGTTTGGATGCTAAAAAAGCGGAAGTGGGAGAGTCGTCCAGCTCTACAACCCAAGCATCTACCGCCGGTGACAACGCTTAATCATTGTAGAACGCCGGATTAAAACGACGGACTTTTTTTTAGTTTAAGTTGTTATGTTTAGTATCGTTTATGTTTTAATAATGTTTGTAGTAGTTATTGTTTGAATAAATAAAACGTTCGTCGTTATTAAAAAAGTAACAAAAAAAATTAATCATGACTAACAAAAGTAGTTATTATTAAACAAATCATAACTAAATATTAGCTGAACTTGTTACAAATAATTTTACTAAAACAAATACCAAACACAAATTACTACTCTTCTTCGTCTTCACCCTCGTCTTCATTCTCGTCTTCACCCTCGTCTTCGTTATCGGAAGAAAGGCCGTCCTCCGCCTCCTCATCATGAATAGGACGCTCTATTGGTATTTCGTCTTCAAAGTTCGCCTTGTGTTGTACCCGATCCACCGCATCAAATGGTCCTTTAGGCAAATGCAAACCTCTAAAGACTCGGGAGTTAATTTTGTTCTTCGCATTGATAATACCCTCCCATTAAGAGAAAAAACCGATTCGGAAGCAACCGTTGAGGCTTGTACGACAAGCAAATCACGAGCCATGGCGGATAGAATAGGAAATTCGTTTTGTTTTCCTTTCCACCAAGCCAACAAATCAATATTGCGAACATCGTCGACCGTTGCACCCTCAACATAGTTTGCTCCACTATATCGACCAAGTTCGCTAGTTGGTGTGTTTCCTCTTTGCCTCTTAGATGCCGATTCACGAATCTCATTCATCAAGTTTATAAGTAGGTCCTTGCTCGGCCTACTAATCGTTGTTTTTTTAATAAAAGAAGATCTCGTGCTTGGACCATATAGTTGAAAATAATGGTCATAAAGGTCTTGAAGGTTTTTGTTAAACTTTTCACACGCTTCCGTCGACAACTTCGGGTCGATCTCGTGCATACCCATGTTGTCTAATATTTCTTCGATCGTTCTCTCAACCCCATTAACATTCCAATATGGGTTTAAAGCGGCGGCACAAGTGAAGACCGGCGGTATGTTTTCAAAATATTTTAGAAACTTTTCCTTCATACCCCCAACAATATTCTTGAATAGTGTGTTCTTCTCCTCAAACTCTTTAAAAGTACAAGAAATGTAGTATAAATCTTGCGAAACCCAACAACTAGTAGGGTAATAGACTCCCGATAACTTTGTTGTTGAGTTTTTGAACACGTCAAGTTACCCCAAAAAATAACCGACATTGACCCAAACACTTTCCGGAAGCATATCGGCCACTCGTACGTCAACAAGATTGTTATGAAAACTTTGTAGAGTTTGCCGTTGGGCGAAAGCACACTTGAGCATATGACAAGCAGAGTTCCAACGGGTTGGAACATCCCAATTCGGCCCCAAATACTTTCTTTCAACCAACTTGCAATAATTCTTATATTCAATATGTCTTCTTTTACCACTTTTGAAGACATCTTGTAACATAAGTCTAAAAAATTTTAAATCGTCACAAATGTTTTCATTTTCGAGACCTTTTTGAACAACCAAGTTGATGATATGTCCAACACATCGAACATGAAAAAAATCCCCGAAACAAGGTGGTTAATATTTAATGATAAATTGTTCGGCCGCCTTAGTATTGTTTGATGCGTTGTCAAACGAAATCGAAAATATTTTATTTCTCAAATTGTAAGTCGTTATAACTTCATCAAGCAAGTCAAACAATTTTTCGGCGGTATGTGGGTACGGGAAGTTTTCAAAAGCTATGGTTCGTTTCATCAATTGCCATGTCACCGGATCAACCTAATGAGCGGTGACACATATGTATGATTCGGGCAACCCGTGTGGTGCCGACCAAACATCGGTAGTTAAACTAACCATCGCTAGTAAAGAATGAAAAAACTCGATTAACTCTTTTTTAGAACACTCTCACAACTTGATACAATGACGTCTTAAGGTAGTACGACTTACATGTGTGTATCGCGGTTGTAGAGTTTCTCGAATCAACGACGTCAAATCCGGGTCATCAAAGTGGTTAAACGGCAAACCTCGTTGAATAACGAACTTTGCCATTCTATCTTGAACAGGAGTCGTGTTGTAACGAAATAGCGTACCATCTTTACCCAAGTCAACTTGATCGGTCGCGCCAATCCCTTTCAAGGCCGGGCAATATGAATTCTCGATGTGCTTTCTCAAAGTCGAGTTGGAATCGTGTTTTAATTGTTTTCCACATAGTTTGCAATGAGCCTTTTGATCACCTTCGGCATTGACAACCAAATCCCAATTCTTCCATACGTCTTGGTTTCAGGTATGGGTGACGACCACAAGAACATTTGGGTCCTCCATAGCACAAACGGGTTCAATAAAAACATTCTTCTTAGCCTTCTTGTTAGTTTTTTTGATGGGTGCCATAATAATATTTAGTTGGATGGTCGGGTTTGCTAAAGGAGAAGTTTTTTTTGTTTTTTTTTGAGTTTGGTGGTGAAACAAGTAATGGAAAACAACTTATATATAGGTTTTGGGTTACAAGAACCGGTTCAAACGGCTATATTACCGTTGGAACCGGTTACAACGGTTCTTTTGTTTCTCAAAAACCGGTTCCAACGGCTATATTACCGTTGGAACCGGTTACAACGGCTCTTTTGTTTCTCTAAAACCGGTTCCAACGGCTATATTACTGTTGGAACCGGTCCCAACGGCTAGTTTGACCAGTGTTTGACATTTTTAAGAAAAATCTGTCGGAACCGGGTATTTCGGGTAGGAACCGGACCGGGTACACTTAGGAACCGGGTAGGAACCGACTGGGAAATACAAATAGGGGAACCGGGTATGATATTCGGGTACAATAATACCCAAACCGGGTATTTGCTCCATCGGGTAGGAACTGGAACCGGTTCCTGGCCGGTTTCACCGGTTCGGTTCCAGAACTGGTTTTTTTGTGCACGTCTACAAATACCCGACCACCAGCCACCAATTATTTTTTTAAGTAGTAAACTTACAAAGCTGAATGCATGCAAATATTCTTATTCATCACAAACGTTACATTAGCTAGATAACATCCCATTACAACATTGCAGGCAAAGGTTACCAGAATTAAGCATAAGGCAACTCTCCTCCACCGGCCCAACCATATATATTGTTGGGGTATTTTTTTCCCATGAGAAAACCCAACAATTTAATCCTAATGGTTTTACTACTATCTATTCTTATTATTATTATTATTATTATTATTATTATTATATTTTAATAATTAAAGAAAAAAAAAAGAAAATAAATGGTGCTGTTTTGTTGATGGGCCGTGACCACATGATTATGTGTGTTTTTTTTTTGGATGGACTTGTTCTTGTGAAGGACAAGAAACCAATACATATAAAAGATTATTTGTAGTATTATTATAGGTGTTCACATATAACATATTCAGCCGTCAACGAATACACACGAAAAGAGTTTGGGGGTTTATTTTTATTCCTTTGTTTCTTCCGAATTCAAAAAGAGAAGAGACAAGGTTGTGTGCTCCAATTCTTTTGGTGTTTTTCTTGAAGATAAGTGACGTTTTAGAGATCGAGTATTTTCTCGTTGGTGTTACCTCTTACTCTTTTTTTATTCCATATACTTGATGTTAATTTGTACCAAGTATATGATGATTTGTGTATGCCTCTAGTTTTACCTAGAGAAGACTTTGTATTGCTATTATTGGTGATAGTGGATTTGAAGCGGCTCTAATAGTCCCGTGGTTTTTACTCTCGCCTTGAGAGGTTTTCCATGCTAAAATTATTGTGTCCTATTTACTTTTAGTATACCCTATTTGTTTGCATCCTCATTGGTTCATTCGGGTCGGGAAAAAGTTTAGCTAAACGAAGTTTAATTCCACATTTTTGTTTACCGTTCGTGGCTAGGTGGTCATTTTTCCCAACAGAGTGGTATCAGAGCTTCGGCTCTTGTTCTTGAGTTAAGACTTGTTTGAACGATGGAAGCTAATACAGGTAGGATGGTGAGTTTGAATGGTTCTAGTTATCATGTTTGGAAAGGCAAGATGGAAGACATTCTTTATGTGAAGGATTATTATTTGACTGTTTTTAGTACCGATAAACCTGAAGATTAAACTGTTGAAGAATGGAATATTTTGCATCGGAAGGTTTGTGGGTATATTCGGCAATGGGTTGATGATAATGTTTTGAACCATATTAGCGGGAAGAGTCATGCTCGTACTCTATGGACCAAGCTTAAAGAGTTGTATGCTCGGAAGACCGGGAACAATAAGTTGTTATTGATTAAACAGTTGATAAACTTGAAATACCATGATGGAACTCCTGTTACTGATCATCTGAATGTTTTTCAGGGTGTTATTAATCAGCTTGCAGGCATGGGTATTAAGTTTGATGACGAGATACAAGGTTTATGGTTTATTGGTACTTTACCGGATTCTTGGGAGACTTTTAGGACATCGTTGTCCAACTCCGCAGCTAACGGTATTATTACTATGGAATTGGCTAAAGGTAGTATTATAAATGAAGAGATGAGAAGAAAGTCACAAGGTTCCTCTTCATATTCAGATGCCTTAGTTACCAAAAGTAGGGGGAGAAGCCATAGTAGAGGTCCGAGTAATAAAGCAAAGCACCGCAGTAAGTATAGAGGGAAGTTTGAAGATTATGAGTGTAATCATTGTGGTAGAAAATGACACACAATAAAATATTGCAGACAATTGAAAAAGGAGAACAAGAAGGCTAATTACAACAATAAAAAGAACAACCATAAGAAAGACGACGGTGATGAAGGTACTTCTGAAACTAACACTGCCACCGAAGAGTTTCATATTTGTTGTGATTATGATAGGGTGAACATTGCACATGATGATTCGAGTTGGGTTGTTGACAGTGGTGCTACTTGTCATGTGACATCGCAAAGGGAATTTTATTCGTCTTATACTCCTGGTGGTTTTGGGAATGTCAAGATGGGTAATAATGGGCTATCAAAGATCGTTGGTGTTGGGGATGTTTGTTTGAAGTTTGATACTGGGATGGATTTGGTTTTACTCAATGTGAAACATGTTTCGGATATTAGACTTAATTTAATCTCCGCAGGCACATTAGATGATGATGGTTTCCACAGTACCTTTGGTGGTGGAATTTGGAAACTCACTCGTGGTTCGTTGATCGTGGCAAGAGGTGAAAGAACTTCAAAGTTATACATGACACATCCAAAGATTTCCAGAGACTCGGTTAATTCGTTGACGAATTCTGATGTGACCGATATGTGGCATAAGAGACTTGCTCACATGAGTGAAAAAGGGATGTCTATTTTATTGAAGAAAGATGCCTTGTCCGGTGTGAAAGATGTTTATTTGAAGAAGTGTGATCATTGTATGAATGGTAAGCAAAAGAGAGTTTCTTTTCATATTCATCCGCCTCATAGAAAAGAAAGTATACTTGACTTGGTGCATTCAGACGTATGTGGTCCTATGAAGACTAGAACACTTGGGGGCTGCTTATATTTTGTCACATTTATAGATGATCATTCGAGGAAGGTATGGGTTTATACTTTATAGTCTAAAGATCAAGTTTTTGATGTGTTTAAGCAGTTTCATGCCCTAGTTGAGAGACAGACTGGGAAGAAGCTCAAGTGTATTCGTACAGACAACGGAGGTGAATATATTTCAATGCTTATTGTAGAGAGAAAGGTATTCCACACCAAAGGCCACCTCCTACGACACCACAGTTGAATGATTTAGTTGAACGGATGAACAAAACTTTGGTTGAAAGGTTTAAGTGTTTGCTCTCACATGCAGGATTGCCTAATTCCTTTTGGGGAGAAGCTTTAAATACAGCGGTACATGTTATTAATCTTACTCCTTGTATTCCTTTGCATAATGATGTTCCAGACAGGGTTTGGAGTAGCAAAGATGTGTCGTATCGTCATTTGCGGGTCTTTGGATGCAAAGCATTTGTGCATATTCCCAAAGATGAAAGATCAAAGCTTTATGTGAAGTCCAGACAATGTATATTCCTTGGTTATGGGCAAGATGAGTTTGGATACAGGCTGTATGATCCGGTTTCAAAGAAGCTTGTTAGAAGTCATGATGTTGTGTTTGTGGAAGATGAGAGTTTGAAAAATATTGAGAAGTCACAGGTAGTTCCTCAGCACACTGATGATCTCATTGATTTGGATCCTACTCCTACTTAGCAATCTGAGGCACATCATGAAGATGGTATTCAAAATGACGAACAACATCGTATCGATAATGTTGATAATCAAGATTAGGTAGAGTTGGATGAGAATATTCATCCCGAATTACCAGTAGATATGCCTACATTTGTTCCACTCAGGCGGTCTACGAGAGACCGTCAACCTTCTACTCGTTATTCTACTGGTGAGTACGTCTTACTCACTGATGGGGGAGAGTCCGAGTATTATAAAGAGGCCGTGGAACATAAGCATAAAAGAGAGTGGTTTGAAGCCATGCAAGATGAGATGAATTCCTTGTATGAGAACAATACCTTTGAGTTAGTGAAGTTGCCTAAGGGCAAAAGAGCTTTGAAGAACAAGTGGGTCTACAAAGTGAGGACAGAAGAACATACCTCACGGCCTAGGTACAAGGAAAGATTGGTGGCCAAAGGGTTCAGTCAAAGAGAGGGTATTAATTTTGATGAGATTTTTTCTCCGGTTGTGAAGATGAGTTCCATCGGAGTGATCCTTGGTTTAGCAGCTAGTGTTGATCTTGAGGTTGAGCAAATAGATGTCAAGACATCATTCCTTCATGGTGACTTGGATAAGGAGATCTATATGGAGCAACCTGAAGGTTTTTAGGTTAAAGGTAAAGAAGATTATATTTGTAAACTTCATAAAATTCTTTATGGCTTGACGCAAGCACCGAGACAGTGGTACAAGAAATTTGAGTCAGTTATGGGAAAGTAAGGCTAGCGAAAGAATGCGCCTGATCACTGTGTTTTCTTTAAGAGGTTTGGTGATGATGATTTCATCATTTTATTGCTTTATGTTGATGATATGTTGATTGTTGGCAAGAATGCATAAAGAATTGTCCAGCTGAAGAAAGAGTTAAGCAAGTCATTTTCTATGAAAGACTTGGGGCCAGCTAAGAATATTCTTGGCATTCGGATTACTAGAGATTGAGCTTCAAAGAAGTTGCACATGTCACAAGAGCAATACATTGAAAAGGTGCTTAGCAGATTCAAGATGTCTAAAGTTAATGTGGTTAGTACACCTCTTACTCCCAACTTTAAGTTTACAGAAAAAGATTGCCCTACTTCTGAGAAAGAGATTAAAGAGATGGATGGTGTTCCATATGCATCAGCGGTTGGAAGCTTGATGTATGCAATGGTATGTACACGACCTGATATTGCCCATGTAGTGGGTGTTGTTAGCCGATTCTTGTCAAATCCGGGTAAGAAGCATTGGGAAGCAGTTAAGTGGATACTTAGATATTTACGAGGTAATTCCAAATTGGGTACAACATTTGGAAATGGGGAGCCGATGATTGTTGGTTACACGGATTCTGATATGGCAAGAAATAAGGACAACATAAAATTCACTCTGGATATTTGATGTTATTTGCAGGGGGGAGCCGTGTCATGGCAGTCAAGACTGAAAAAATGTGTTGCTTTGTCTACTACCGAAGCAGAGAATATGGCAGCAACATAAGCATGCAAAGAATTATTGTGGTTGAAAAGATTTATGCAAGAGCTTGGCTTTATGCAACAACGCTACGTGGCTCTTTGTGATAATCAAAGTGCTATTCACCTTGCTAAGAATGCTATGTGTTATAAGAGAACAAAACATATTGATGTGAGGTATCATTGGATTAGAGATGCTATTGAAGACAAGTTGTTTGAACTTGATAAAGTTCACACCGATGATAATTGTTCCGATATGTTGACCAAAGCTTTGGTAAGGGAGAAACTGAAGATTTGTTGCTCGCTCGCCAGGGTGATGAGTTCTTTCTCATAGACAAAAAAAGAGGAGATTTGTTGGGGTATTTTTTGCCCATGAGAAAACCCAACAATTTAATCCTACATGGCTTTTATTACTATATATTATTATTCTTATTAGTATTATTATTATATTTTAATAATTGAAGGAAAAAAAAGAAAATAAATGGTGCTGTTTTGTTGATGGGCCGTGACCACATGATTTTATTTTATTTTATTTTATTTTTTTTGGGATGGGCTTGTTCTCGTGAAGGACAAGAAACCAATACATATAAAAGATTATTTATGGTATTATTATGGGTGTTCACATATAACATATTCAGCCGTCAACGAATACACACGAAAAGAGTTTGGGGTTTATTTTTAGTCCTTTGTTGCTGCCGAATTCAAACAGAGAAGAGACAAGGTTGTGTGCTCCAATTCTTTTGGTGTTTTTTCTTGAAGATAAGAGACGTTTTAGAGATCGGGTATTTTCTCGTTGGTGTTATCTCTTACTCTTTGTTTTATTTCATATACTTGATGTTAGTTTGTACCAAGTATATGATGATTTGTTTATGCCTCTAGTTTTACCTAGAGAAGAATTTATATTGCTATTATTAGTGAAAGTATATTTGAAGCGGCTCTAGTAGTCTCGTAGTTTTACTCTCGCATTGAGAGGTTTTCCACGCTAAAATTATTGTGTCCTATTTACTTTTAGTATACCCTATTTGTTTGCATCCTCCTTGGTTCATTCGGGTCGGGAAAAAGTTTAGCCAAACGAAGTTTAATTCCGCATTTTTGTTTACTGTTCGTGGCTAGGTGGTCGTTTTTCCCAACATATATCTCCTCCACCGCTACCAAACCCAAGGTGGCTGACAATCCCTTCACCCATACCCGCACTGCACTACCCAATCCGGTACCTGGTCCAATTCCGCCACCATACCCTTGATCTCGAAAGCCACCACCAACATGTAAGCTGCTAGAGAAGGCACTTGTTTCCACCTCCTTGCAGGCTTGCAGTGGGAACCTTGGTTAGCTCCCTGGCGAAAATGGATGAAAGGAGAGCACCGATGATCAGAAAATAGAGGAAGGAGTTTAGAAGTAAAAGAAGACATATTTGGACGTACGTAATATATATATATTTGGGAAAGCGATGGGGTGGCTTTATAGAGCGTTTTGGTATTGCATGATGCATGCATGGACATTTGATGTTGGTTTATATTAAATTTTTTTGTTATATATCAACTGACACTGCCATATGTAAAACACTACTTATTACTATAATCAATAATAGTTTTGTGAAAGCGATCTGGCTCTATGTATTTGCATGATGAACCTACATATACACATATGCATTAAGACTTAATTAATGATGTAATTGAAGAGGTATGTACCCGCCTCAACACCGAGCGAGGCGGGTCAACCCACAAGATATAGACAAGAGGCTTGAAATCAAGATATTATGAAGGCACAAGCCAAAACCTATGCGCATGGCGCATATCACATATGCTCACGCATATCACATATGCTCATGCATCACATGCTCAGGCATCACATATGCTCATGCATCACATATGCTCAGGCATCACATATGCTCACGCATCACATATGCTCACGCGTACCACATGCTCACGCACCATATATGCTCACGCATATCACATCTGCGCGTGACGTATCCGCGCGTGGCGCATATCACATGCTTGTGCATATCACATCTGCGCATGAAACATCTGCGCGTGAGAATAAAGAGAAGACCTCGCGCATCCTCAGGATAGGCGCATATCACACATGCACATAATCAACCTCGTCCTTATCCAAATCAGGATTAGGGCAACCTTGATTGTGCACGTCAGACAACCTTCCAGAAGGTATCTTTTTAAGGAATAAGAATATGCTGATGTTGACAGCTGCCAATGAAAGGTGGACAACTCAGCAAAACCTATGTGCAATAATCAATGAAAAAGCACCAGGTGTCCCAAGGACACGTGGCGCGAAGCAATAGGAGGAGGCCAAGAAGGCCCTAATTGGGTCTGAGCCCAATCATTGGAAACCCTAGCACTATAAATACCACATCAACTTCACAAGGAGAGACACACCCTATTACACAGTATTCAGCTATATTAAGCAATACTCTCCAATTTCCTTACTCTCAGATTATTATCTTCTCCTACAAACTCTTATTCTCACACCGGAGGGTTACCCCAAAGAGGACCCCTCTGTCCCTTTCTGAGGGGTAAGTTTACGGTGCTGTTCATTTTGTAGGTGGAAGAATCCAGATTCCAGAGAACCATCGGTGAAATAGCATAATCACACCCGAGGAAAGTTCATCGTCTACCAGTGAGTCGATCTACGTTTCTTCATTGGCGCCACCGTACAGCCCACCAGTGAGAGGGCAAGTGGACGTAACCACACCGTACAGGCCAGCCATCTTAGTGAAACATTCAAAACTCACTGAGCGCATCGCGAAGGCCCCCATTCAGCACAAAACCAAGATGCCAAGTGGTTTGGGCAAATATGACGGCACAACAGATCCAGACGATTTCTTACAAGGTTTTTACAACACTGGAAACCTAGAAAGCTGGACGATGCCAACATGGTGTCACATGTTTGCTCGCTGCCTCACGGGCGCGGCGCGTGTCTGGTTCGAAAGCTTGCCGACTGGGCAAATCGATGGGTTCGAGGAACTATTGGAAAAGTTCCAAGCTCACTTCGTACAGCAGCGCAGACACACGCGCGACCCTGATGACATCATGCACTGCGTGCGCAGGAATGATGAAACGATTGAAGACTACATAACTCGTTTCAATCAGGAGTCTCTGGCAATCGGAGGTATCACTGAGCAACTATTGCGCGTGGCCTTTATACAAGGCGCGCGCAGTGATCAACTCCGCCGGGCTCTCGTGAGCAGAGATGGCATGCCCACCACTTGGGCCAAGCTAATGGAAGCATCGCGAGTCTTCGCGAGAAATGAAAAACAAATTGCCCAAGATAGAGCGAGAGAAAGAGGGCATCAAGCAGAGGCACCGCGCAACAACGAAAGAAGGGGCAAACAGAACTCTGTATGGTCCAGGTTGCAACCAACCAGTTTTTCTTCCCCAGAAAAGCAGGCGCAACCAAGCTCACCCCAGCCCCAAAAAGACGTTCGTAATCGCGGGGAGGGTGACAAGAGGGAAGGCGGCAGAGATCCTAACAGACCTCTGCCAAGAATATGGACTCCCCTCACTAAAACTCCTTCACAAGTGTTAAGCACTGAGAATGTCCAGTTCAAAAGCCCCAAGCCACTACACCGCCAGGGACCATCAAACAGTGGCAAGTATTGTGAGTTTCACAAGTCCACAGGACACAACACTGATGCATGCCACCACTTGAAGGATGCAATTGAAAAAGATGTGAAATCAGGCAAGCTGGCTCACCTGGTGAAAAACTCAAGACCAGAAAATGAACAACCAGAAGGAGCCTCTGCTAGTAAAAAGTTCAAAAGAATCTGTGTAGCCGAGGGAGGAAGGCAAGGGCAAGGATCAAGAAAGAGAAACGCGCAAATCCAAGGAGATTGGCGCGAGCAACAAGTAATCTTCCCAAGAATCAGGGGAGGCCCTTCCATCAGCAGTCCTCTTGTCATCACTACACACATTGCTCATTATGAAGTGTCAAAAGTCCTGGTGGACACTGGCAGCGAATCAGACATCATGTATGAGCAATGTTTCAGGAAGTTGGATCCAGCAGACCAAGCAAGGCTTGAAATTGTGAATGCACCAATCTCTGGTGTTTCAAATGAAATCATTCATCCCCTAGGTCAAATACAATTTGAACTAACTATAGGGGATGAGAAACACAAGAGAGCCGAAGTTGTCAACTTCTTGGTCTTGCCCACCACTTCATGCCACAATATGATCTTGGGTAGGGGAACGATTGCCCAATTCAACGCCATACCGTCGCCAGCGCACGGCGCGTTGGGGTTCCCAACACCAGCAGGTGTAACTTTTGTATACCGAGATCATTTGTGTGCAGTGACAAGAACTCCGCGGGAAGGGAGAATGAAACTTCCAATGGCAGACAACGCGCCAGAGGAATGGATTCTCAACCCAAAATTCCCGGAGCAGACAGTCACAATTGGCGCTACGATATCAGATGACACGAGGTTGAGAATGAAAAGATTGCTCACAGCATATATGTCGGTCTTCGCGTGGCAACACTCTGATATGACTGGGGTTCCGCGAGACCTGGCGCAACATTCTCTCAACACGTTCAAGTCTGTAGAGCCAATTGCTCAAAAAAAGAGAGTCATGGGGGATGAGAAGGCGAAGGCCATGAATGAGCAAGTTGAGGATCTACTGCGCGCAAACATCATCCGCCCGATACGATACCAGACATGGGTAGCCAATCCTGTGATGGTAAAGAAAAGTAACGGGTCGTGGAGGATGTGCATTGACTTCAAGGATCTCAACAAAGCATGCCCAAAAGATTGTTACCCCCTCCCAAACATCGACGCAAAGGTGGACTCCGTGGCGCCATTCAAGCTCAAATGTTTCTTAGATGCCTACAAGGGCTATCACCAGATTCAAATGGCACCACAAGATGAGGACAAGACAGCCTTCAGAACCGACAAGGGTGTTTTTTGTTACACAAAAATGCCCTTTGGTTTGAAGAATGCGGGAGCCACCTACCAAAGACTTATGGATGCCGTTTTCAGCGAGCAAATTGGAAGAAACCTAGAAGTCTATGTGGATGATTTGGTGATCAAAAGCAGGGAGGAAAAACAAATGCTCAAAGATATCGAAGAAACCCTTGGGCGCCTAAAGGAAGTTAACATGAAGCTCAATCCGAGCAAATGCACTTTCGGCGTACAAGAGGGAAAATTTCTAGGTGTAATGGTCACCAAGGATGGTTTCAAGGTGAACCCTGAGAAGGTGGAGGCCATCCTTGACATGCCCTCGCCATCCACCATGAAAGAAGTCCAGAAGCTGAATGGTAGATTGGTATCAATCAACAGGTTCCTAGCGAACCATGCAAGCAATCTACCCCATTTGTCAACACATTGAGAAATTGCTTAAAGAAAAGCCAATTCAAATGGACTCCTGAGGCCGAGCAAGCTTTCAGTGAGATAAAAGAATGTTTGATAAATCTGCCCGCGCTCACAGCTCCACTTCCTGGTGAAATTTTGACATTGTACCTATCAGCAGGAGAACGCGCGATCTGCGCAGTATTGTTGGTGGATCGCAAGGGAATCCAAACGCCAATATACTATGTGAGTCGGGTGCTGACAGATCCTGAGACGCGCTACTCCATCATGGAAAAGTTAGTTTTATCACTAACACATGCGTCGCGCAAGCTTCATAGATATTTCAATGGTCATCCTATTGAAGTTCTAACTGGTTACAACATCCAGCAAGTCTTGCGGCGCCCCGCGCTCTCGGGAAGGCTAACAAAATGGGCGCTGGAATTAGGAGAGCACACGATCGCCTATAATCCCCGTCCAGCAATAAAGGGACAGGTCTTGGCTGATTTCATTGCAGAAATCCCCGAAGGAAAAATTGAAGAGGCTCAGCGCGAGGTAGACCCTTCGCGAGCCAATGATGAAGAAAATGTTTGGAGATTATTCACTGACGGAGCTTCAAACAACGAAGGATCCGGTGCAGGCCTCAAGCTGGTGGATCCAGAGAATCAGGAATATACTTACGCCATCAGGTTGGACTTCAAGAGCACCAACAATGAAGCTGAGTATGAAGCCCTACTGGCTGGCCTGCGCATCGCGCACAAATTCGGAGTTAAAAAGCTAGAGGCCCATGTTGATTCATACTTGGTAGCAGCACAGGTTAATGGCCTTTATGATGCCAAGGAGAACACCATGCCTCTGTATCTAGAGCAGGCGAAAAAGCTCATCGAGCAATTTTACTGCTTCAGAATCATTCATATTCCGCGCAGTGAAAACAAATCTGCCGACGCGCTGAGCAAGATGGCATCAACCAGCTTCGATCACTTTGGCAAAGATGTCAGGGTAGAAGTAATGAGCAACCCGTCGGTGGGAGCGAAGTCTGTCCTTGTAACTCATACAACCCCTTCATCATGGATAACTCCAATAATGGAATTCTTGAAGGAGGGAAAAGTACCGGACGATCGCGCACAGGCGAGGAAGATAAGGCACAAGTCGCAGAACTATGAGCTGCTTGATGGTACACTATATCGACGCTCTTATCTCGGACCGCTCATGAAATGCCTAGATGCTGAGGAAGCAAGCTATGTGATCAGAGAGATACACGAAGGAATCTGTGGAATACATGCTGGCCCGCGCATGGTGGTTACCAAGGCAATGAGCGCAGGTTATTATTGGCCAGGCATGTACTTGGACGCTTTAAAAGAGATCCAAAAATGCAAAGCGTGTCAGAGCTATGCGCCAAACACCATGCGGCCAAAGAACAACTTGATTCCGGTGACCTCCGCATGGCCTTTCCACAAATGGGCCATCGATATTGTGGGACCCCTACCGCAAGCGCAAGGGCGAGTAAAATTTTTGGTAGTGGCGGTAGACTATTTCACAAAATGGGTTGAAGCCAAGCCACTAGCAAAAATCACAGCCGAAGCGATGAAGCAGTTTATTTGGAGCCACATCATATGCCGTTTTGGCTTGCCCATGGAAATTGTGAGCGACAATGGCAAACAATTCATTGACAGGAAGATATCCAGCTGGCTTAAGGAATTGCGCATCAACCAAATCTTCACTTCAGTATACCACCCTCAGGGGAATGGCCAAGTGGAGCGCGCGAACCAAAGCTTGTTAAATGGGCTGAAGAAAAGGTTGGAGGGAGAATCCCATTCTTGGGTTGAAGAGCTACCTAATGTCCTGTGGGCACACAGGACATTAAGCAAAACTAGCAATGGCGAATCCCCGTTCAGCCTAACCTATGGAACGGAGGCTATGATTCCAGCAGAAATTGGATGCCCATCCCATAGAGTGCTCATGATGAACAAGATTGATAACGAGCGCGAAAGGAGGTTGGATCTCAACTTACTTGAAGGGCGCAGAGAGGCGGCTATCATCAGTGAAGCCAAGTACAAGAAAAAACTGGAAAAATATTACAATCAGCGCGTGAAAGAATGCCACTTCAAGAAGAATGATTTTGTCCTTCGAAACAATGAAGCTAGCCGCGCGATACCCCCGGGAAAGATGTCCCCCAATTGGGAGGGACCTTATCAAGTCTCGGAAGAATTGGGAAAAGGCGCATACGCTTTAAAAGATTTGAATGGAAAGAAGATCCCGCGCGCATGGAACGCGGCACAGCTTAGAAAATGTTTCATGTAAAAATTGTCAAATTTGTAATCAAGGCTCTTTAAGCCATTATGAATAATGATACGCGCTATCTTCTCTTAATGTGGATTCTATTACCTTTTGCATACATGTTTCACACTTCCCTTTATTAATTTTGAGCAATATGACAACATTGTATTGACATCAAAACAAAAAATAAAACGAAGTAAAACATACATGCGCGAGCTTCAAGCTCAAACGCGTTAACGAGTCTTAACTCTAAAACGTCAGGGCCTTAGCCCAATAATATGAGCCTTAGCTCAGGGCCTTAGCCCAATAATGTGAGCCTTAGCTCAAATCACTCACAACATCCATCCTACATGCTGCGCAGCCTGACCATAAAAATACCTAAGCACAACTAAGGCAAAGCAAATGCCAAAACATAGTTGTTAAGGTCTCAGGTCGAGGTCGCGCATGAAATTGTAATGGATATCAGAGTAACACATACTGACACGTAAAGGCTAAAAAACTCATAATTCCCTATAATAAATGCGCGATAACGTCGCGCAAAAGAGGAATAATGAAGCGCCAAAGCACGTGTCAACATAGTCAGGATATTGCAAAATCACTTACAATATGACAAGGATTAAGTATAATAATTTCCTTACAACCTTGTTCTTATTTCAACGTGCAAGCATATCTTATATTCAACAAGCAAACATGCAATATAAAGAGATGAATGGGGAATGCGCAAGATGCGAATAAGGGAAAAACAAAATTTCATTCCAAAGCATTGAAATTTACAAGTTTACAAGATGATGAGATACAAAACTACAAATAAAAAACAAAAAACATGAAGGGCTTCTCAAGTCTCCACGTCGACGTCAACCTCTTCATCGTCCTCATCACCGCCCTCAGCATCTAGCGCAGCCCACTCCTCGTCATCTCCAAACTGACCATAGTCAAGATGTTCGTCCTGAATGGAGTCGCCTTCTGTCACAATAGTGTCAGGAGCGGGTCCTTTGGCCGCGCCAGAGCCGCTAGCAGGGGCAGCATTCCCCGCGCCATCATCGCCGCCACCAGCCCCTTCGCACTCGTCAAGTAATTTCTTTAGCGCGCCGAGATCGGGCTGGTCAGCAAGCGCAGATATCTGCAAATCATAAGGAAAAATATGAGTACAAAAAGACTTGGAAAATAAGTCAACATAATCTCATTAAAGTTAAAATACCTGCGCAAGGATGGGAATGGGAGTATTCAAATACTTCTCCCCCATCTCGGCCATGTCCGCGCAGGCAACGTCGAGCTGATAAGGGTAGTCGGATAGGTTCTTCTTCAACATGCTATATTCACAGCCATCCTTAAACCCTTCAGCTCGACCCACCAAGCGCGCGGCAGCGTTGCAATCCATCACAAGGGCCTGAAACTCGTCTGAGTATTTCATCGCGTAAGCGCAACGAGTCATACCCTGTGAGATTAGCCATTGGCGATCCTGCGCGAGGGAAGCAACAGACGTCTCAAGAGCAGGAATCTGAGAGTTTAACAACTCAACAGTTTCCTTAGTCTGTTTCAGCTCCTCTTTGTCGGACGCTGCTGCCGCCAAGGTTTCTTCCTTTTCCGCTCGCGCAACATCTAGTGCTTCCTGGCTAGACGCTGCCGTCGCCAAGGCTTCATCTTTCTCGGCCCGCGCGGCCGCCAGCTCCTTCTTCAGGCGCGCAACCTCACTCTCCAATGATGATTTGTCAGTTATAGACTGGACAAGAGCTTGGTCACGCGCCTCCGCGACTGGACAAGAGCTTGGTCACGCGCCTCCGCGTCCAGCTCCAAGTCGCGCACTCTACGCCCGTACTTGGCCGCGCCCGCCTCGGCCGCCTGTAGCTTCTCCCGCGCAGCTTGTAGCTCATGCCCGCGCTTCACGAAGGCGGTGTTGGCACTTGCTCTGTTCTCGCTGAGCTCTGCTTGGAGTTTCTCAGCTCTCTCTCGAGTATCAGAAAGATTCCAAGCAGACACTTTAGCCTCTTGCTTGGCTTCCGCAAGAGCATCACTTACCTTTACGTAATCATAGCGAAGCTCTTGGGAGGCAGCAAAGAAAGCCGACCCAGAAAACAGATGATCGTTGAGCAAGTCATCGCGAGCGCGGTCCTCCTGAAACCTCCTTTCAGCTGGAGGCACAGAATGAGCCCAGAAGTCCTCACACACACCCATGGACTGAAATGAGCTGTCCTCAGTAATATTCCATCTCGGGCGGTAAATGTGATCGGCTTCCTGCAAACACAAAGTAATGATCTAAGTCAAAACACTAATATGGAAGTCCGAGCAGCGGAGCACAAACGAACTTATACCTGCGGGGATGAAGCAGAAAAGTCAGCGCCAGGCCCACGAGAAGACGGCGCCGCGAAACCTCGTGGCGCTGCAGGGCTGGCACGGCCGCTGTCGGAGCCTTCAACTTGAACCTCCTCATACTCCTCTGAAACAGGCCTTTTCTCCTGCGACCTAGAACCAAAATCAGTATCGCGAGGAGGGCTGCGCGCAGGAGGAGGTGAGGGAGGTCTCGACGCCGCCAGGTCGGCGCGTAAAACGGCCTCCTGCTCCTTAGTAATCCCGATGAGGGGAGATTCAGCGCTTGCAAGAGCAGGAGCAGAATCAACGGCGCTGGCACCGGCGCCAGCAATGCCGCCAGCAGCTTGTACGCCAGCAATGACTCCTATGAAAAAATCAACAAAAAGAAATGGTTCATGACTTGATCTAAAAGAAAAAAGTCAGAAAATAAAAGCGCAATACATACCTTGGCGCAACTCCGTTCGCAAGTCAAACATCGCCATGAAGTCCATTCTCCCCTTTTTTGAGGGTAAAACAGGGGACTTCGAAGCGACCTCCGGCGCAGGCTCGGCACCTTGTTGCGCCTGAGGTTGATCCACCAAGGTCGCCGGCTCTACAAACATTTGAGTGAGCAAAGATTCATTAGTAATTCTATCAGAATCGCGCTCATAGAACCATAAAGGATAAGCAAAGTATACCTGTCGAAAAGGAAACGGCAGGCGCAACGCCGCTCCCCTTTTCCGCCGCACGAAGGGAGGAGGTAGCGGCACCATACCTCGTGTGGACAGGAGGTCTGCCCACTTTTTGAGGCAGGGAAGACAAGGAAAACTTGGTGCTAAACTCCTGGGTTTTCTCAAGTCCCTTCGCCTGAGTAGGAGGATCCTGAACAACAGGGGCATCATCTTTCTTCTGTTTCTTACTGGCCCCTGCGCCAGTTTTCCCTTTAGCCTTACGCTTTAGTTGGGGCACCTCAGCCTCCTCCTCCTCCGCGAGCTCCAGCTCGTAGTTCTCAAGCGCGTCTACAATACACGCAACAGAAAGGTTAGCCAAATCTGGTATTATAAAGGCATAAGCATAAGTACAAAGGCTTACCAGGCGCGTCGCTGTCAAAGGGAAATCCCAGATCAACAGGGATGAACATGTCATCGAAGCGATCGGGGAAGCCAACCTCCCCAGCGCCCAGCGCGACGGAACCACCCTCCATATGCTCATCATAGGCGGCGTGGACATACTCCTTGCTGACTGCACAAAACAAGTCAAATGATATCAGCAAAACGAATTATACTCGCGCAGAAGTAATGCAATGAGATTAACTTACACAAGCCGTCAACTTGGATAACGGGCTCAGTCGCGCTGTCGGCCCACCTCCTGCTCATACCAACCCCCACCAGCGCCTCCTCGCAAATGTTCTTGGCGGGGGATGGTTCGGCAGTCAACTTTTTTACCCAGGCGCCAGTTGGGTTCTTGAAGACACCCACATCCGCAGGCGCAAAAGAGATCGCGCGCATGGTCATGCGGATGGGGATCACACCAGCCCTGATATAGAAAAATCTCTCAGACCAGTCATGAAGGCTCTTGAATGAAACAGTGCAGCACTTGACCTTCTGACTGCGAGGAATAAATGAGAACCAAGAATCTTGGATCTTGGGCTTATAAAAAAACTGAAAGCGCCGAGGGGTGGGCTCCTGCGCTGAGATTTTCACATGAACTCAAAGTGAGTCATGCGCACGAGTCCAAACGGATGGACTTGGGATATATGAATCCCATAAAACCTAAGCAGCGCACCCACAAACCTTTTCATCGGGAGACGAAGGTTGCAGTGGGTGAAAAAATGGCAATAAAGGGATATATAGCCGGTGGGCGGGTCCGCCGCCGTTTGCCCGGCCGCCGGCAGCATGCAGCCATACTCAGGGAGAAAACCCTGAGAGGCGATAAGGCTGTCAAAATCGGACTGCCTCAGTTTACAGGGGATCTCATCCCACTTCTTCACTGCCTTGGTCTTCCCTACCTCCTCCGATGAGGCCTCAGCAGCCCTCTTCCCCTTGCCGGTCTTCTTCAACGTAGACATTACTAACGATTTCACACGGCGATGGATAGGGGAGATTGTGTTGTCTGAGCTATCAGACATACAACTATAAAATCGGACAAAGGATGCTTCTGAAGAACAGAGATCTGGAAGCAGAAGACAGGTAATCGGAATAGAATGAAAGAAAGGAAAGCTCTGAATAAACAACAAGGAAGATGAAGGATAAAACTCTAAGGGCTTGCTTTTATAGGCCCAGGAGAGAGAAAATTTGGTACTGATCGGACTTCACGCGCCTCCACTCGCAGGTGTAAGCCAATGCGAGCGCGACACGTATCCCTGACACTGTGTGAGGGGACACGAAAAGAAAAGATACAGGGGCTGCCAGAGTTCACGCGCCACCACTCGCAGGTACGGACCAACGCGAGCGCGACACGTGTCCCTGACACTATGTGAGGGGACATGAAAGGCAACTGTAGCACCTCGAGCACACGAAAAGTCTGACACGTCTCCATCACTGACGCATGTCAGCAACAACCAACCACGTACATAGACGATTCGTTTCAACCAAAAGGATAGAATTTCGCGCAACGACGAGTAATAAGAAGAAAAAGACAAAACCCTACTAAAAGAGCAAACTATTAAGTCTAATATCTATCTTACCTCGCTCGCGCGAGACAAGACACACATTAGACTGGGGGGGCTTGAAGAGGTATGTACCCGCCTCAACACCGAGCGAGGCGGGTCAACCCACAAGATATAGACAAGAGGCTTGAAATCAAGATATTATGAAGGCACAAAGCCAAAACCTATGCGCATGGCGCATATCACATATGCTCATGCATCACATGCTCAGGCATCACATATGCTCATGCATCACATATGCTCAGGCATCACATATGCTCACGCATCACATATGCTCACGCGTACCACATGCTCACGCACCATATATGCTCACGCATATCACATCTGCGCGTGACGTATCCGCGCGTGACGCATATCACATGCTTGTGCATATCACATCTGCGCATGAAACATCTGCGCGTGAGAATAAAGAGAAGACCTCGCGCATCCTCAGGATAGGCGCATATCACACATGCACATAATCAACCTCGTCCTTATCCAAATCAGGATTAGGGCAACCTTGATTGTGCACGTCAGACAACCTTCCAGAAGGTATCTTTTTAAGGAATAAGAATATGCTGATGTTGACAGCTGCCAATGAAAGGTGGACAACTCAGCAAAACCTATGTGCAATAATCAATGAAAAAGCACCAGGTGTCCCAAGGACACGTGGCGCGAAGCAATAGGAGGAGGCCAAAAAGGCCCTAATTGGGTCTGAGCCCAATAATTGGAAACCCTAGCACTATAAATACCACATCAACTTCACAAGGAGAGACACACCCTATTACACAGTATTCAGCTATATTAAGCAATACTCTCCAATTTCCTTACTCTCAGATTATTATCTTCTCCTACAAACTCTTATTCTCACACCGGAGGGTTACCCCAAAGAGGACCCCTCTGTCCCTTTCTGAGGGGTAAGTTTACGGTGCTGTTCATTTTGTAGGTGGAAGAATCCAGATTCCAGAGAACCATCGGTGAAATAGCATAATCACACCCGAGGAAAGTTGATCGTCTACCAGTGAGTCGATCTACGTTTCTTCAGTAATCTAGCTACATATTTACATTATCGATCAATAACATCTTTAGAATCTATAGATATCATACATATTGTAGAAAGTTACCAGAATAGGTAGGCCGTAAGCGTACTAAACTTTTTACAAAATGGGCTAAGAAATAGCCTTACAAAAATAGATGTAATCAATTAATTAGACAAACGTACATATAATCCTTTTAGACAGGGGTGTTTAAGAAATCCGAAATCCAAAAAAAACTGAAATCCAAACCGAAGCCGAAACCCAAATGAACCGATCCGAATTCTTATTCGGATCGGATCAATCCGAATAATTCGGATTCGGATCGGATTCAGATATGGAATATTAGAAGATTCATTGTTCGGATTATTTGGATTGTTCGGATATCCGTTTAATCCGAATAAAAAACATTTTTTAGTGATATATCCCGGTTTGGTATATAATTAGACTATTATTTGAAGTTTGAACTTTAAATTTGTGTTAAGAGTAATTCATATTTTCCGGTTTGTATGTTTATTGTGATTCTAAACTATTAAATGTAAGGAACAAAAAATTAGGAAATTTTTTTAAGTTTATTTCGAATTATTCAGATAATTTCGGCTTATTCAGATATTATCCGAATCCGATCCGAATTGAATTCGGATAGATTCGGATCGGATATGAATATTCCTAATTCGGATCGGATCGGATTTCGGATAGGGTCCAAAAATTTTCAAATCCAAATAACCCGAATCAAATCAACCGAATAATTCGTTATCCGATTCGATGAACACCCATACTTTTAGACACCGGCCACTACGCATCTTTGGAGCCTATGCATGGTGTCCCGTGCTTACAATCCTGATATATACTTAGACACCTTAATTTGTAGCCGATACACAAGAGCCTAATCCCATACAACCTTGAAATATACTTAGGCACCTTTGTAACCGTCACACTGATACTTAAGAGCCTCTGGAGTATAAGCACATTGTCACATTCAACGTTGAAATACACTTAGGCACCTTTGTAACATATACACTGATATCTAGGTACCTTTGGAGCCTAGTCACACTGCACATACAACCTTGAAATATGCTTAGGCGATTTGTAACATATACGTTGATACTAAGGCACTTTTGGAGCCTAAAACTACTCTTTGTCTATTATTGTAAAAATTTAGCCCACTTACCTATTTTGGTATTTTTTTTTCTTATATAGCGTTCTTTGCATCATATAATTTACTTTTATAATATACCTATATGTCAAAATGATAATCAGATCACACAAAATCGTCCTTCAACTTTATCAAACACAACAATTCATACAAGTGGAAGTACAAAATCACTCTCAAGATACAAAAGAACACTCAATAGATCATTAACATAATGATCTAACCATCACAACTATTCAAACTAACATATCCCATATTCAATCACGAAGATGAGCGGACCCTAGAAAGAATAACAAAAAACATGGAGAGAAAAATAATCTTTCAGAGATATTTTTGTATATGTGATAAACGCTGACTAACAAATAAGATTTGTATTATATAGTCATTTGGAACCCAACGAGCCTTCAAGTTCTTTAATTTTCAGTGTTGATCCTTGCTGGCCCATCTTGACCCTTTAGCCCATAGCTCCAAGTCCATAAAACAGCTCCAAGCCCACTAGACTCCAAGCAGCTTCAAGCCCATTAGACTCCAACTCATTTAAACACAAATAAACCAAAAATAATGAGTACAATATATTTAACATGACATAACATAACATAACAGTGAGTGAACTGAATTGTATATTTTAACATCCCTCCACAATTCAATAGCCAAAAGCATCAAACATTCCCAATTGTTTACACATTTCAGTATGTTAGACTTACCAAAAGTCCTTTTGTAAAAATATCCGCTATTTGATCTGTGGATTTTATGCCAAGTGTTTTAACACAATTCTTAGTAATACTTTCCCATTAGAAAAATAGATCAAGCTCAAAATGTTTAGTTATGTCATGAAAGACAGGATTCACAGCGATAGAAATAGCCGCAATATTGTTACAGTATAACTTTATAGGTAAAGTCACATTCACACGTAATTCACTTAATAAATTTGTAATTCACATTACTTCACATGTTGCAGTACACATAGCACGGAATTCTGCTTTTGCAGTAGACTTAGAAATAGTGGACTGTTTTTTTACTTTTCCAAGACACCAAAGTTTTACCTAAAAACACACAAAAACCCGTGACTGATTTTCTAGTCTCTAAACACTTGGCCCAATCTGAATCAGTATATGCACTTACCTCAAGTCCTGCATCTTTGTCTAACAAGATGCCCTTACCAGGCGATCCTTTCAAGTATTTTAATAATCTTAAAGCAATATTCAGATGACAGGCTGAGGGCTTATGGATATATTGACTCAAAAACGTACTGAGTATGTAATATGAGGCCTAGTGTGAGATAAATAAATAAATTTTCCCACAAGTTTTTGATAACCAGTTGCATTGGTTAGAACAGTATCATCCCTTTTACACATATTTGTAATAATAAAATGTTGCTCAATAGGGTTATTAACCCGCTTACTACCAGTTAAACCATATTCGGCTAACAAATCCAAACAGTATTTTCTTTAAGATAAACACACCCGAAACTCAGATCGAATGACCTCAATTCCAATAAAATATTTGAGGTCACCAAGATTTTTAATCATAAACCTGGATTTAAGTTATAATTTTATTTTTTCAATTTCTTTTTTACAATTACCTGTGATGACTATATCATCAACATACACATGTAACACTACAAAAATAGAATCTTTATTCATAATAAACATAGAATGATCACACTTGCTTTAAATCACCTCTTTTAAATCACCATATAAAAATGTGTTATTAATGTCTAACTGATACAAAGGCCAATCATTTTGGACATGTAAAGTTAAGACACACCTAACAGTTACCATTTTTACATGTGAGAATGTTTCAAAAAAAAAAAAAATCCACACATTCTTTTCAACTAAATCCCTTAGCAACTAGTCTAGCTTTAAATATTTCAACTTCACCGGTGGATTTATACTTTATTTTATAAATCCACTTGCACCCTATGGTTTTTCTACCATGTGCTAAATCTGCAAGATCCCACGTGTTATTTCTGTGAAGAGCTTCAATCTCATTATCATTATTCATAGCAATAACCTAATCAGGATTACTAGCAACTTCATAAAAATTCTTAGGTTCACTAGTTTTGTTCAAGACTGAAACAAAACACATACTTTGACTAGACAATTTAGAATAATTAATAACATTTTCAAGTCCATACTTGACCTTTCCTTCTATAACATAGTCATTTAATGTTTTAGGAAAACTAACATTTCTAGTTGACCTCCTAACATCTGTAGATGGTCCTTGACCTGAATCATTACCCTCATAATTATTTGTGTTTTCACTAGTTCCTCCTGCATCATGAACTCCACCTGGTCCAGTCATTAATTCACTGGTTTGCTGAACATCAGCTCTACTCAGTGACTGATCAAGCCTGGTACCAGGTTGCTCAGACCGATGGGAAGAAGTATCAATATTAGAATTATCATCATTGGGTATTAGGTCATCTACTGTTTGCTTGGGATCAATTGTTTCATACAAATCAAAGAAGTTAAGATGATTAACATCATTATTTCCACTTTTAGGTGGTGTATGTTGTTTTCCCAAAAGAGCTTCTTGACTTCTTTCTGCGCCGCGCAGACCACGTGCAGACATTGACCTATGCAGAGTTTTTGTTTTTCTGAAGACGTTTCATTAAAAAACGTCTGCGCGCCCAATTCCTGGTGTAGACATGGTCCACCAACTTATGGCCTCTTCTAAAACCTCTTCTAACACATTCTCATCAAACTTTTCCCTCAAACCCTAATCTCCTCTACTCTTCTCTCTCAAACCCAACCACCTCCACCACCATACCAACCCCTCCACTACCACACCTGCACCTCCACCACCATACCAACCGCATACACCACCATACGCGCTGCCGTCACCCCTGCTCCGCTGCCACCCCTGCCGCCGCCGCCATACCTGCTGCCACCACCATACCATCTCCATCTATCTTGGTATGTCTATTTCTTTACCATTATTGTAATTGTTATGTTATTACTAGTTTGTAGTTTTTTTGTTAATTGTTAAAGTTTTTTGTTAATTTTGTTAGATTGTTATTAGTTTGTAGAAAGTTTATGTTTGATGAATATTGTTATTAGTTTGTTTTTGAATAAAGTTTGTAGAAAGTTCGGGTTTGATGAATATTGTTGTTAGTTTGTTGTTGAGTAAAGTTTGTAGATGTTTTGGTTAATTATTAAAGTTTTTTTGTTATATTGTTATTAGTTTGTAGAAAGTTTAGGTTTGATGAATATTGTTATTAGTTTGTTGTTGAATAAAGTTTGTAGTTTTATTGTTAAAGTTTTTTTATTAGATTCTTATTAGTTTGTAGAAAGTTTGGGTTTGATGAATATTGTTATTAGTTTGTTGATGAATAAAATTTGTAGAAAGTTTAGGTTTGATGAATATTGTTATTAGTTTGTTGTTGAATAAAGTTTGTAGTTTTTTGTTAATTGTTAAAGTTTTTTGTTAATTTCGTTAGATTGTTATTAGTTTGTAGAAAGTTTAGGTTTGATGAATATTGTTATTAGTTTGTAGTTGAAAAAATTTTGTAGAAAGTTTAGGCTTGATGAATATTGTTATTAATTGGTTGTATTCGTTTGTTAGAAGGTGTTCTATGGGTTTTAAATACTAACAAATGGGTTACGCAAGAAATTTGCACTAACTGGCCAAAACGGGTTGCTTAGTAGGACATTGATCATGTTGGATTTTGTTGATGCGTATAATAGTGTGTGTTGAATTATTTTTTGTTCCATGGATTTTGTGTTTATTGAAAATATGATTTAATATGATGTTATAAATGAGTACTAAAATTTGGCTTTATATGTCCTAAGTAAAGCTTGTGCATAAATGAAGACTAATGATCAAGTGCTTGGGAAGGAACACAAACAACTCACGTTGGAAATGATTTATATTAGTGAAGTTGTCAATAGTTGTTTTTGTGTAGACATGAATTTTAAATCTAGCATGTCAGATTATATATATATGATGATGAAATCTAAATGATGAAATTAAGTTGTTTGTAGAAACTGATTTGAATGTTTGTAGAAATTGATTAGTTTGCATAATAGTTCAATTGTTATTAGTGCAATTGTTAGCAGCCTGCAGACGTTAAAAGACAAACAGTTTTCTTCTTGCAGACTATAGAGGTTTGGTCCACCTCTTTTGTTGCAGATGCCTGTAGATGTAGTCCACAGACTGCAGACATTTTACCTCTGAAAGAACAAACAACACCTTAATGTCTTGTAAGTTCACATTATCCTTAAATGGATATATGGACTCATAAAACTTAAGATCTCTAGAAAAAAATGATTTGTTTTTTCTCTAAATTCCAAAGTTTATATTATTTTTTTTATGTGAATAGCTAATAAAGACACACTTCTCAGCATTACTAATAAACTTGCCATGGCTATTCAAAACAGTACTAAAGCACAAACACCCAAACATCCTAAGATGACCTAAAACAGGTTTAAATCCATACACAAGCTCATAAGGTGATTTACCACTCAGCATAGAAGAAGGTGTCTTGTTAATTAAGTATACAGCAGTTAGCACACATTCAATCCAAAAGTTTAATGAAATTCCAGACTGGAAAAGTAAAGCTCTAGCCACATTCAACATATGTCTATGCTTCCTTTCAACAATTTTATTCTGTTGAGGAGTATCGACACATGTGGCTTGATGATTTATGCCATTTTCAACACAGAACAAGTTCATTTGTTGATTAATTAATTGTGTTCCATTATCACTTATGAAAATTTTTATAGGTTTATTGAATTGGGTTTTAATCATACTTACAAAACCTTTGATGTGAAAAAATACTTCATCTTTGTGCCTCATCAAATAAACCCTTACAGCCCTTGAATAATCATATACAATAGTTAAAAAGAATTTAAAACCTTCTTTGCTTTGGACCCAATACAGACCCCAAACATCAAGGTGTATTAGTTCACCTATTTATTTAGTTAGATAATTACTCAATGGAAAAGGCTCTCTATTTTGCTTGGCTCTATGAAAAACTTCACATGGAACATTACTTTCAATTCTTTTTAATTTTAAAGACTCTTTTATAACTTTTAAAACAACATTAGAAGGGTGTCTAAATCTAGCATGCAACATATCAACATTTTTAAAAATATTATAACACACCTTATCTGCTAAAGAGACATCACCACACACATACAAACCATCAAGCTGATTACCAGTCACCGTGACATTCTTTGTTAAGGAGTCCTGAATATAACAATTTGTTTCATCAAATGACACAGTTAATTTGCTATCTTTAGCTAACTTATACACATAAATTAGATTCACACAATAACCATGAACCACAAACACATTACTTAGTGTTACCGTATCATTTAATTTTATATTACCAATCTTGGCTACAATAGCACTAGTTCCATTTGTATGTCTAACCCTAATATTGAGATAACATCAAGTTGATTTATTAACCCTATATCAGACATCACCATGTTTTGATTGGCTCCTGAGTCAACAACCCAACCAATACTTGACTCAAACTGTGTATTACTAGCAAAAGAAAACATTGGTATACTATTCCTAACAGAACATAACCGAGGACTAAAATTTCCTGACACACTACAACTTTGAGTGTTATCACAAGTTTTATCACTAAGTATACTTAACAACCTTGTCACTTGATCAGGTGTAAGTCCACCAGCAGAGAGAAAAGTGGATGCACCAGAACATTCAGTGACAGAGTTATTACTAGCACCACTCTTTTTCCCTTGACCACTTCTAGGTTTCATCTATGCAGAATACCCTATTTTTTCAAAACACTTATCTACAATATGCCCAATCTTACTACAATGAGAACATTTTATACTAGAATTTCGACTAGGTTTCTTTTTAGTATCAAAACATTGATTTTACTTAGAAACAAACCCAACTGTTTGAATTTCTCTTTTGAGAACCACTATTAGAAATTCTATGTGACTCTTCTCTAGAAATAATAGCAAAAGCATCTTTGATAGTGGGAAGTTTCTATCTCATAAGAAGATTAGTTCTAACAGATTCATACCCACTATCAAGATCCATAAAAAATTTCATGAGTTTTATTAAATGGTTAAAATCATTAAATTGTTTTGAAGCATTACAAGTACAAGATGGTAGTTCAAGAATTTGATCAAATTATTTTCACATTATATTTAGTTTGTGATAATAATCAGAAACTGGTTGATTATTTTGACTAAACATATTAATCTTTTGATACAGATTGAAAACCACAGACCCATCCACTTTATCATAAGTTTCTTTCAACTCTTTCCAAGCATTAAAGGAAAGAGTCGAATAAACTTGTCCTAGGTAAAGCTTTTCAGACATAGAATTCAATAACCAAGCAAGAACCGCCAAACTACATCTGTAAGGCCCCGTTACCGGTAGCCCTACTTTTGTGTTGGATTTACTCATAAACACAGTTCTGAATATCAGAGTTAATTAAAACTTTCGCAGAATAACATAAAACATCAACAGTCATTACAAACATTCATAATCTTGTCTTTAAAACATAACTTAAACATGTCTTTTAGTTCAGAACATAACAAGTAGATCTTCCGATGCCAGTTTCTTTACTCTACCGCCATGTGTCCCCGCTCAAGCCAGCTGCCTCATTCTACTCACCTGCGTGCATACTAAAAGTCAGCTACGCTGAGTGAGTTCTAGTTAATCACATAACTTACTTTACATACACATATACATGCCCGAAGGTACACATTACATACTTAACCTGTCCATCATTCTTTCATATTTATATTCATAACTAACCTCACGTTATAAAGCGCATTTCGCCCTACATACCTCGGATATTATTAGGGTCCGGTACCCTCCATCCTCGGATATTATTAGGGTCCGGTCACCCTTCATCCTCGGATATTATTAGGGTCCGGTACCCTCCATCCTCGGATATTATTAGGGTCCGGTCACCCTTCATCCTCGGATATTATTAGGGTCCGGTACCCTTTCTTCCATACCTCCATAGCATATTTTCTATATACATAATCGTAAAGTTTTGTACGTACATACATCATTCATTCTTCATCTTGGACATACATATAACATCAAACCATTACCTGGCAGTACATGCAATTCCGAAGATCGTTCATGTACCGACAAGCAATCATTCATACATTTCACATAATACATATATGGCATACATTTATCACTTAGGATAAGTGTATTAACTAATCACATCGAGTATGCACACAACCCCGAAAACATAATAAGGAATGGGGCTAGAAACTCACCTGAAGTCGGTTACGTTCACCGTTAATAGTTATTCCTTTCTTCTGTTGGGCACGGCTAACTGTATAATGTTCACATGTATCAATCAACTATTACTACTCATATCGTATTTCTGTCTTTATATAACCCACAACGAACGGGGGTCCGGGGGCAGCGCCCCTGGAAGCGGGGTTCTAGGGGCGGCAGCCCCTAGCAGGGTCCAAGGGGCAGAGCCCCTGGCTGGGGTCGAGCTGCCAGGTCAGCTTAGAAAAATTTTATTTCCATTAACTGCCTTAACACATTTTCCATTAGAATTTTGGATCATTATTTAATTTGCTACTTAAAAGTTCAAGGGCTTTCTTGCAATTAATTAATTCTTTTCTAAGTCCAGGGACCATTTCTGACAATTCTGTAACTTAGTTCGTTGTTCAGTTTATTGGATTCGTTATTTAGTTCTTTAACGAATTAGAGTTCTATAACGAATGGAGTTCTGATTCGTTATATCATAAAGAATCACCACTTATGGACCATCTTAACGAATTGAACTTTATAGCGAAGTGGTCTTTCATAGCGAACTGGCAATCACAGCGAATTGCTCAACTAGTTCGTTATTCTTCTATAACGAACTGGCCTAACGAATCGAGGGTTCTTCCGTAACGAACCACATAACGACTTGAAGCTCATTCGTTATTCTCTCGTAATGAATTAGGGTTAAGGTTTGTCAGAGAATGTCAGGAACATTCCCTGAAATCCTTAAATACATGCGCCGCCTTTCCTGCGCCGTCTTTCCGGCGCCGCCGTGCCGGAAAACCTGGCGGTGGCCGGAAAAACGCGGTTTACCGCATTTTACACCGTTTTTCATCATTTTTCGTCCCGTTCGATCCGGATCTGAGCTAGGGTGATCCCTAACCTCATCTTAGGTTCAGTTTATACCCGATTCCATCTGGATCTCGTGATTTAAACGGTTTAACGATGTCGGCTCGTCGTTTCGTGACCATATCTAACGGGTTTAAGTTCATACAACATCATACTATAATTACCTCGGGTCGGTGCTCGGTTTCCTTCTTGGTTTCGGCTTAGAGAAAGGAAGAACTAAAGAGAAAGCTTAAGTGTGTGTTTTGGGTGGTGTATGAGATATGTGTAAATGAGGAATTAAGTGGTGATTATGGTTTATATATTTATGGATCATGGGCTTAAGCCCATGGTCTTTTCTTCTTTCTTTCATAACCCAAGTCCATAACCCATATCCATTTAACCCAACACTAGCCCAATTCGTATTCTATTTATCTAAAATGATAACGACCCGCTATAAAATAGACGAAATTTATTTTATTATTATAACCAAAAGTAGGATGTTACAACATCTATTACACTGCCTAGCAAGAATATCAGTTGTAGTAGACCTAATACAGGTTCCATCAATAAAACCAATTTGTTTTTTTACTTGAAGCGCCAATCTCATAGCATTGGCCCAAACTCTGATTTTCAGACCCATTTAGTTTTATACTAACAATAGTAAGGTTACAAGAATCACTAACATGCAAATACATAGGGTCACTAGCCTCTGTTTTACTTACAAGAGTTTCTACCAAATTTATCATCACCCATTTTCAAGTAACATATTATTCACAACAACACCTAACAATTAAACAAGAAAAATAGATAAAATGCAAATACAACACACATAAAACAGGGGATGTCTCTGCCTATTATCCACTTGATGGACAAACCTGACCAGCCATATATGCCTACACAGGTAATTCGTGTGACAAGAAATAAAAGATCATGAAAATATCTCACCAAGGGGGCGCCCAAGTTAGGGTACTCCTTCCGGTCGTCAAGATTGTAACCTTACTTAGGTTTACAGATCTTGAAAGAAAATATGCTTTAAGGTAGCAACAGATCTTCATAAGAGTAAATCGCCCACTGTTAAAATACACTACTGGATATTCAAGCACCGACGAACAAGGTCTTCAAGGACAATAATCCCCAAAAAATTAAGGTTTCAATTTAAAACCTCAGACTTGCAATCAACATGGATTGAAGTTAAAACCCCTGAATATCGAGCAATCAAAGCTCTGATACCATGTCAAAATGATAATCAGATCACACCAAACCTTCTTCAACTTTATCGAACACAACAATTCATACAAGCGGAAGTACAAAATCACTCTCAAGATACAAAAGAACACTTAATGGATCATTAACACAATGATCTAATCATCACAACTATTCAAACTAACAGATCCTATATTCAAGAAAGAAGATAAACGAACCCTAGAAAGAATAATTAAAACTTGAGAGAAAAATAAACTTTCAAATATATTTTTGTATATTTGTTAAACGATGACCAAAAAATAAGATTTGTATTATATAGTCATATGGAACCCAACGGGCCTTCAACTGTTGATCCTTGCTGGCCCATCTTGACCCTTTAGCCTATAGCTCCAAGTCCACAAAACAACTCCAAGCCCACTAGATTCTAAGCAGGTCCAATCCCATTAGACTCCAACTCATTTAAACACAGATAAACCAAAAATAATGAATACAATATATTTAACATAACAGAACAATGAGTGAAATGAATTATGTATTGAATTGTATATTTTAACACTATAGCTAGGCTATACATGAAGATCATGCATCTTAACATTTTTTTACATACACATCTTGTGCATACTTTTGTACATTGATAGTTTACTAGTGTAGTTGTGTCATCTACCTGCATATGGGTGTTGTTGTTGGAATATATCAAGAAGGGTTCTGCGTATTAGATGATAATTCTTGTAGTTTACAAGTGAAGAACTGAAAATAACAATTACTTGGACTAAGTTTGAGGGGGAAACATAACCTAGAATAATATAAGTGAAATACGAAAATGAGTATAATTTCTTTCAATATTCATAAATTTAATTCCATTTATACTAACTATCCAATACCAGATTTTACGATTCTATGAGCTACCCACATCTATAGATAAATTTCGCAAACCAAAAAACGAAGATAATGATGCAAACTATAACATACGATTATAGCACAACGGTTCTTCTATCGGTTTCAAACAACAACACAAAGCAAAATATTGTTACAATCATTGGTTTCTTTATTTTTTAATTTAACGGACAATGAATCCTTTTTTCACACCCCAACCTAAGGCGAAAGAGAACTGATTGCTCACAGCACACAACGTACTATCATGCAATTGTAAAGTGACAATATCTAACTAATTATTTTAAATAAATAATTTACAAAACAAATCCAACCTGATAACCTGCAAAACAAGTACATCAGTTCATAGAACATTACAAAACAAATATAAACCATCTTGTATAAATTTTATCTTAAAGGTTATCACTAAGCGTTCTTCACCTTGATAGACAATCCAACCTGATAACCTGCAAATGTGTACAAAATAATATAAATTTGTCAACACGAGGTTGAGTGAGAAAATCACAAGTTTTGATACTAACAATAATATATATATATATATATGAAAACTGCAAAACTGTTATTTGTGAGTATAAACAATTAAACCATAGCATGTAAATATTGCAAACAAATAATGATGTGCGACTTTCAAATTATTGCTGAACCACTTTATGAGCCAGCTGCTAAAACATATACAGGTATGGTGGGATCAATTATTCGTACAGGTCTATGGGCAGCGCTTACCGAGATGCTGATTCTGAAGTGATGGATCACGAATGCAGATCAAGCAATAAACCAAGGGGGGTTTATACTAAATCTAATTGGGCTTGGGTTTGGTTGTAATGTAACATCGAAAACACATGTTTTCGGTGGGATTGGGCTATTGGTTTTTGGTGATATATATATATATATATATATATATATATTAACTAGGTCATTATAGGTAGTCTATCATTAATAGAATGGTGTGTGGGCTTAGGGTTACATACCTTCGTATTCTGTTGGTGCATGTTTTGTAACAGATGATCTTTAATGTTTGTTAGAATTGAGAGCAACGGTCGAGGGGGAGTTTGTTGGTGCATTTTGTGACCGTCTCTATGCAATTCCGACCAACTGGGGCGAAGTTGTGGAGGGAGCCAACTTCGCAGTTAGGACAACTTCGCCTATTGGCGAAGTTAGAACACATTCGCCATCAGGCCCAAGCCCAAGCCCAAGCCTGGGAAGATGTTTATCTATATATATGTGTGTCATGTTTAGGGTTAATGTAACTTGAGAGGGACAATACAAAAAAGGAGAGGGAGAGCAGTAAAGTTGTCTACAGAAAAACAGACAGGGAGAGTCTCGTGTGCAGACCCGAGGTAGAGCTCACCTCGGGTCGGCCGTATTATGTTTTTTCGTTCGGTATGTAATGTGTATTGATTAATATATAAAGCAATCAGCAGATCTGTTTATCAAAATTGTGTGTATGTTTGTGTGTAATCGTGTTCTTTGTCTCCAACACCATAAAAGAGTCTATGAGGATTCCGCACTCCTACACCTCGTGCGGATCTCGTATCGATCACCATCGCACCGGGGACTTACAAGTGGTATCAGACCCGTAGGCTCTTATGCTATGGTTCGAGATCTGCGTTTTGGTGTTTTTGGCACGTTTCAGATCTAGTTTTAGTTGGAAAAGATGCCAGGGGCGAAGTAATAGGGTTTGAGCAAAGTTGTCGCTAGAATTTTAGGGTTTTGTCGAAGTTACTAGGTAGCGAAGTTATAACTAGGCAAAGTTACTGGATAGTGAAGTTATAACTAGGCGAAGTTACCTGAAGGCGAAGTTAAAGAAGGGTGTAGTTAAAGAATGTCGAAGATACTTGAATGCGAAGTACTCCCGTAGGTCAGACTTCTGATATGCAGAAGGTTAGACTAACGATATATTTTCCTTTCCTCCGACGTTCAAGATATGGTATTTCCAAAAAAAAAAAGAGTATTTTCGGGAAATTTTCTTGAACGAAAGTTTTCATATGCCATTCATATGAAAAGAGGATCATTGAGGAAAAATTTGGTGATAATTTATTTTTTGAGTTTTCGTCTGATTAGCCGGGTTTACACGATTATAATGAGGCCGAAAACATTGTTTCGACAAATAGTGACAATTGGTGTCTCTAGGTCTTACTGTGAACAACTACAGGTCAGCTATTTAAATAAATTTATGTTGTCGTTTGGATATGAAGCTGAAGTTGCAAATGGGAGATTAATTGAAGTTGGAAATTGACACATATTTGGTTATTTGGGCATATTTTGCAAAGAAAAGAGGGGATTAAAAAAATTTCATTTGAAATGTGTTTTCTTAGTAAAATTGAAGATGCTCGGGAAATAAAGATCATGTAGGCTTGGTTAAGCTTTTTATGATTATTACAGGGCATGCGTGTTAGATTCTGTCAAGGTGGTTTTGTGATGAAACTGATCATTTGTTGTTGAGTAGTTGAAGATTGAACCTTATCTTACGAAACGATTATGGTTGAGATGATTGATTAGGCACCGGGATGCAGACCAAAGATCTCGATATAATTTTGATGGGCTTACACTGAAGGGGAGATCTGATATGGAAGACGTCGGGTGATTGGTAGATTTGTGAAGCTACAAGACAAATTAAGACACTGCTGGTTGAAGACGGGATTGATGTTGCATATATATGTGAAGTTCAACCTTGAAGATCACAGTGCAATGTCTGAAGATCGAGTCCTACCAGAAGAAGAACACAAAATATCATCAGTAAAGGGGATGTTAGTTGGCGCATGTTTTGTAACAGATGATCTTTAATGTTTGTTAGAATTGAGAGCAACGGTCAAGGGGGAGTCTGTTGGTGCATTTTGTGACCGTCGCTATGCAATTCCGACCAACTGGGGCGAAGTTGTGGAGGGATCCAACTTCGCCATAGGCGAAGTTAGGACAACTTCACCTATTGGTGAAGTTAGAACAACTTTGCCATAGGCGAAGTTAGAACAACTTCACTATCAGGCCCAATCCCAAGCCCGCGAAGGTGTTTATCTATATATATGTGTGACATGTTTAGGGTTAATGTAACTTGAGAGGGACAATACAAAAAAAGAGAGGGAGAGAAGTAAAGTTGTCTACAGAAAAACAGACAGGGAGATTCTCGTATGCAAACCCGAGGTAGAGCTCACCTCGGGTCGGCCGTAATATGTTTTCTCGTTCGGTATGTAATGTGTTTTGATTAGAATATAAAGCGATCTGCAGATCTGTTTATCATATTCGTGTGTATGTTTGTGTGTAATCGTGTTCTTCGTCTCCAAAACCATAAACGAGTCTAGGAGGATTCCGCACTCCTAGACCTCGTGTCGATCACCATCGCACCGGGGACTTACAAGTGGTATCATACCCGTAGGCTCTTATGCTATGGTTCGAGATATGCGTTTTGGTGTTTTTGGCACGTTTTAGATCTGGTTTTAGTTGGAAAAGATGGCAGGGGCGAAGTTATAGGGTTTGAGCAAAGTTATCTCTAGAATTTTAGGGTTTTGGCGAAGTTACTGGGTAGCGAAGTTATAACTAGGCGAAGATACTGGTTAGAGAAGTTATAACTAGGCGAAGTTGGCGAAGTTATAACTAGGCGAAGTTACCTGAAGGCGAAGTTAAAGAAGGGTGAAGTTAAAGAATGACGAAGTTCTCCCGTAGGTCAGACTTCTGATATGCAGAAGGTTAGACTAACGATATATTTTCCTTTCTTCTGACGTTCAAGATATGGTATTTCCAGAAAAAATAGTATTTTTGGGAAATTTTCTTGAACGTAAATTTTCATATGTCATTCATATGAAAAGAGGATCATTGAGGAAAAATTTGATGATAATACTTTTTTTGGAGTTTTCGTCCGATTGGCCGGGTTTACACGATTATTATGAGGCCGAAAACGTTGTTCCGACAAAGAGTGACAATTGGTGTCTCTATGTATTACTGTGAACAACTACGGGTTTAAATTAATTTACCCGAAAATGAAAACGGGTAGGATATTAAACATTAATAAATTTAAACGAAAAACCCAATTGGTTACGGTATCCCCTAGTTTTGGGAATTTCGTCCCGAAATTAGAGAATACTAAAACAAATTTAGTATTATAATAGATAAATTTTGAGAAAGTAAAAATTGCAGAAAAAATTTAAAATATATCATAACGTGGAACTTCAAGTAGTCAGCGCAATGCTACAAATGACATTCCGATAAGGGCACTTATATATAGGATGTACCAGCGGCGTATCCACCACGTCCTTATCATCTTAACATTTGTACCGTTACTCCAAAACTACGTTCGGTTCTAGATTATGACACACGATTGTACGTACTATAATTTCCATGCAAGGACTTTGGTAATTACGTATGCATCCATAATTACTTAGATCATCGAATGGTCCACGTAATTCGTCCATCATGTGGTTACAAGGCATTTGAAAGACCTAACATTGTGAGAAAAAAATTAATACATTTTGATTGTAAACCTGTAGATCACAGTTGTATAAAATATTGCTAAAAATGAATTGAACTCTTGAGTTGTTTTAATAAAATATTAAAGTTTCTAAAACATCTTTTGATACAAAGATATAAATCTTGAATGTTGAAAAGGAAAGGATTCCTTTATGTTGATATTGAGATGGATTGGGATGAACGGGAATAAACAATTTAAACGAGAGTAACGGTATCGTAAACAATTGTCTTTGGAAAGATAAGATAAAATTTATTGTATGAGATAAAACACTTAAAATTGATAGGTTATTCAAATTGTAATTGTACCAAAACCACAATCAAACAAGAGTTTCTATAGTGTATGATTGAAAATACAAAATATATTTAGATAACAATGACGAAGACAATAAAAAAATATGCATTGAGAGACTTAATTACGATTGATTTGATTCATCTGATTTAAAACACATTGATTAATTGAATTTATAGAAACTTGAGTAATTGAGGTTAATTGATTTGAGGTTGCTTAACTAGGTTGAACTTGAACGGGTTGCAAAAACAAAGTCTAATTGGGGTAGGTTTGGTAAACTTGAGCTTGTTGTTATTGTTGTTGTTGTCATGAGGATGAGTATGGGTAAATGAATTGAAATTACCATCAAAGAAGTTAATGAACAAGATTGAATTGATTTCATTAATGTTTTGAGATTGAGTTTATATTCTAGAGATCGCAGGTGCTATCTCCTTGACTATATATATGGCCATAAGGCGGTTATAGAAAATAGATTATTGATGTTGTTTAATGTTGAGAAAACATTCTATGATTAATAAAGATGAGGTTCAATGAGAGACTTGATAAGTTGTGTGAATTTCATATGAATTATTGAGGAAAAAAGTGAAACTTTGATAAGTTGTGCTAGTGTTTGTTCATAACTTAAGGATAAGTTAGAGTTTGAATGATATAATAAATGAGATAATTCGATATGTGAAAGGGTTTTATCAAATCATGACAAATTAAGACGTTAACGATCAAAATTTTGAGGATGATAACTTGAAATATGTTTGATAGTTTATGAATGGGATGAGTTATTTGAAATATGTTTTATAGTTGAAAATGTGATAACATGAGTATAAGAATACCATTTGAATAGTAAAATGTATGAAAATGGTTTTTAATTTATTTGATAGTTTGATAATATGATGAGACGTGTAAGAGAAAACCAAAATAAAATATTAATTGTTCTTGATAACTTCTGAATGTGATAAGATGAATGTGAGAAAACCAATTCAATAAATAAAATGTAAATTGTTTAAATCGACTTGTGATAACTGAGTCTTGATGGGTGAATGATTTCTGCTCAATCATGGGAATTGAATTGTTTTTGAGTATGTGAATTGATAGAAATCAATAACTTTGATTCAATTGTAATTGAGTAAATAAACCAAATCATAAGTTGTTGTTTCAAATGTAATCGAGTAAATAAACAAATGAACAAATGTTCTTCGATGTGTTGGGTTTCCCATGAGCTTTCCATAGCATTTTTGTCGGCCCATGAGCGTTACATGGCTTTTTAACCGACCAAATTAATGACGAATAAATGGATGTAAACATTAGGAGTTGAAGCATCTCGTGTATCACCACGGATGATAATGCTCCAACAAAATATCACAAATATAACGAGTTGTGAAAATGAATATTTGGCGTGTCCATGGCTTACCATGGGTTTTTCACCTGACTAGACATTTTAAAAGTAATAAAACACAACGATGAATGTAACTATTTAGCCGATTTCGTTTAACCACTTAAAGTGTCGGTTGTATGACAATTTTTCCACTTTGGCGGGGAATCTTGTCACACTCCCTTGCTTTAAGGGGAAAGAGCAAAAAACAAAACTAGGGAATTCTTAAGGAATTTCCCAACAATGAAACAAACTACTAAAATCAAATGAAAATATATTTTTAGAATGAGGGATTGCCTCGGAGTTATAAAAATATTTTGAGAATGAGACATAGTCTTGGAGTTGTGTGTGCATGACAATACAAATTAGAGGTGGCAAATGGGTTGGGTTGAGTCGAACGAGTCATAGGTTGAAATGAGTCATGGGTAAAAACGAGTTTTGGTTAAAATGAGTTTAGGTCAGAACGGGTTAATTAAAAATGGGTTGTTTTGGTTTTGGTCGAACCGAGTTTATTCTTTTTTTTTTGTGAGCGAGAATTACGACGGAAACATTTTAGTTTTTTTTAGATTTTTAGTTTTTTTATTTATATTTTAAGATATGATTTTTTATTATTTTTTTCAAATTTTTTTGAGGGATTTTCTATTAGAACAAAAACCCTCATAAAAAATATTCAAAAATAATAATAAAAAAATTATAACTCAAAATATAAATCATAAACAAAAAAAGTAAAAACACTAAAATGTTTCTTACGTTATCCTCGTTTCATAAAAAAACCCACCGAAAATCAAACCGAAATCGAATAAATCGACGATAATGAAACAAAAAGGCAAAACCGGACCGCATCAATCGAAATCGAAAAAACAATCAAAACGAAGCTAAAAGAATTCAAAACCGAACAAAAACGAAACTGAAAAAGCGGACAAAAACTAGTCCGAAATCTCCCAAAAAGAAACCAAAACCCAACCCGTCATGGGTGAAAACTTGTGTTGGCTTGTCACACCCTCAAAATCCACTAACGGAGTTTTACCATCAGAGGGTGTGAACTAACAGGATCGAAATCATTAGTTATAATCAAACCATAAAGCAAGGTTTCAAAACCATGAAAACGTTTACGAGTAATTAAATGCGGACGCGTAAAACCATTGAAAACAATGTTACGTCACGCAGGACGACTTAAAACCCAATGATAACAGTTTAAAAAAAATAAGTTTGCATAATTAAAATGTTTCAAGCAATGCATGTTCCTAAACCGCGCGCCCGCCTTGGCTACCTGAGAATAACATACTAAAAGTGTCAACACAAGGTTGGTGAGTTCACAAGTTATATAAAAATAAAGGGTTTAGCGTTCGCGTTCAGCGTTTTGCGTTAAGCGTTTTGCGTTACCAGATAGTGTTATGTCAATTATATATCTATAGGTAGCTAGCCTATAAAACAAGTATCACTAAGTGTTCGACACCGAAGCTGACTGTTTATCATTTGCCTTGCCACCAGGTCGTCCAGACCATGGTATGTGTTTAGCCAAGATTACACCCGCTCGACCTCCAGTCGAGTTTAGCGTTGGGTGGGGTTTGTCAAACCCAGTAGTACTACTCAACAATGACTCGCTATTATCCAATATTAAATGGTTCGATGTGAATGAAGGACTTTAGTTAACGCGTTTGCCACTTAGTCTTTACAAGTGATATATAATCTATATTAACAAAATCTTAAATGCGTTTTCGGAGTATGTTATCTCCCCCAAGAGAAAAGCGTTTAAAAAGTTTAAAAAGGGGAAAGTGAAACTCACTGTTTGCGAAGAAATTCCTAAATTAAATCACCAAGATGCGCGTCACAGAAAAACTCTCTCTAGCGTTCTTCCTAGCACCTTAATCTTCGATCAATAACTTGAGAACTTGATTGCATGTGTGTGTATAGGTGGCGGCAGCCGTGAGGGTGGGGAGAAGGAGAGTTCCGATCGGGGTAGGGGAAAAGAAAAGAAAAAGTGATTTAGGGTTTATTATTATTAGTATTTGTAAAGATACTATGTTACACTCAAGTCCCTCAACTTTCGATTGTTGCTTTTCTAGCCTAACTAACTAGTTCTAGTACATTGAGTTAACTTTTATAACCATGTTATCACATAACACATAAGTCTAACACATAATTATCACATAATTACTGTTTTGACGTTTTTCGTTTATTCATCAATTGTTTGCGTCAACTCGTTTGCGTTTCGGTGCAATTCCCGAAAGACTACACATGTAGTAAGTGTTAAGCGTCATTTAAACCCTAGTTTAAATGTAATGAGGTGTGCGTTATAGATTCAGTGATCTTAAGTTTGAATTGACGGAGTTGAGTTAACGGAGTTAACCTGAAGTTGACGATTGTCACATCATTCCCATGTTAAAGAATTTTCGTCCCAAAAATTTGAGTCAAGTCGTGATGAGTGTCTGAAAAAGTAAGAAAAATTTTCAGTTTGTCATATCATCCCGTAGGAGAAAGAAATTTCGTCCCGAAATTTAATTCATACCTCCGGTGATGTCTGACGGTTTGCCGGGTTTCGCGGTTTTCTGTGTTTGGTCAGCCCTTCAAAAAGGTGAGGATACTTTTTCATCATTTGATCCTCGCGTTCCCACGTGAACTCCGGTCCACGTCTCGAGTTCCAACGAACCTTAACGATTGGAATTTTGCTGTGCTTGAGAGTTTTGGTTTCCCAATCCAAAACTTCAACTGGTTCTTCAATGAAACGTAACTGTTCATCAACTTGCAGTTCCTCCAAAGGGACTACTTGGGTTTCATCGGATAAACATTTCTTCAAATTGGACACGTGAAAAACATTGTGTACGCCACTGAGTTCCGTTGGTAGGTCCAGTCGGTACGCCACCGGACCAATACGCTCAGTTATCCGGTAAGGACCAACATATCGTGGGTTGAGTTTGTTTCGCTTACCAAAGCGAACCACACCTTTCCAAGGTGAGACTTTAAGTAACACTCGATCGTTCACTTGAAATTCGAGAGGTTTTCGGCGCTTGTCGGCGTAACTCTTTTGGCGATCTCGTGCTGCTGCCATGCGGTTTCGGATTTGAACAATCTTTTCCGAAGTTTCGAGTACCAGTTCTGGACCAGTGATTTGGCTGTCACCCACCTCTGCCCAGCAGAGTGGTGATCGACACTTCCGTCCGTACAGCGCCTCAAACGGCGCTGCTTTAATACTTGCGTGGTAGCTGTTATTATACGAAAACTCCACCAAAGGTAAGTGAGGTTCCCAACTTTTTCCGAAATCTAACACGCATGCACGCAACATATCCTCCAGGGTCTGAATAGTTCGTTCACTTTGCCCATCCGTCTGAGGATGGTATGCTGTGCTCATATCAAAACGGTTGCCTAATGCGCTTTGCAGCGCCTTCCAAAAGTGCGAAGTGAAACGAGAATCTCGATTAGAAATGATTGAGACAGGCACTCCGTGTCTAGACACTACTTCCTTCATGTAAACACGAGTCAGTCTTTCCATTTTGTCCGATTCCTTAATCGCTAAGAAGTGTGCAGACTTAGTCAACCGGTCAACTTCACCCAGATGGTATCGCATCCCATCGGTGTCTTAGGTAAACCCGTGATAAAATCCATTGAAATGTGTTCCCATTTCCACATTGGGAGTTCCGGTTGTTGCAGTAGACCAGATGGTTTCTGGTATTCTACTTTGACTCTGGCACAAGTCAAGCATTTGCTCACGTATGTGGCAATGTCGGCTTTCATGTTCGGCCACCAGTATAGTGCCTTTATGTCATGATACATTTTATCTGAGCCAGGGTGGATAGAATATCGGGACTTGTGTGCTTCGTCCATCACCAGAGTTCTCAACTCTCCGTATCGTGGAACCCAAATCCGGTTCTCAAAATATCGGACCCCGTCCGATCTGATTTCAAGTTGCTTGTTCATGCCCCGCATGAGTTCCGATGGAAGATTATCATCTTTCAAAGCTTCTAGTTGCGCCTCGCGAATCTGGTCAGGTAAGTTGGCATGAATCGTGAGTTGCAATGCTCGCACTCGTCTGGGTTTATCTGTTTCTTTCCTGCTGAGGGCGTCGGCCACTACATTGGCCTTGCCAGGGTGGTACTTGATGGCACAATCATAATCCTTAAGCAGCTCGACCCAACGACGCTGTCGCATGTTCAGCTCCTTCTGATCGTAGATATGTTGGAGACTCTTGTGGTCGGTGTAAATGGTAAACTTGGTACCGTACAAGTAATGCCTCCATATCTTAAGGGCAAACACCACAGCTCCGAGTTCCAAATCATGGGTCGTGTGGTTCTTCTCGTGAACCCGTAGTTGTCGAGAGGCGTAAGCTATAACCTTCTCGAGTTGCATCAGCACACAACCGAGACCTTGTATCGATGCGTCATAGTGTACCTCAAAATTCTCCGTTCCCTCGGGGAGGGCTAGAATAGGGGCGCTACAGAGTTTGGTTTTCAACAGTTGAAAAGCGGATTCTTGCGCGTCACCCCAATTGTACTTAGTGCCTTTGTGAGTCAAAGCGGTGAGGGGTTGAGCAATCTTTGAAAATCCCTCGATGAAACGCCGGTAGTAGCCGGCCAGTCCTAGGAATTGCCGCACCTCAGTCGGAGTCTTAGGTGCTTCCCAGTTTTTGATGGCCTCTACCTTACCGGGATCGACATGGATGCCATTCTCGTTGATCACATGTCCTAAAAAGTGAACTTCGCGAAGCCAAAACTCACATTTCGAGAGTTTAGCATACAGTTGTTCCTTCTTCAATAATTCCAGAATTACCCTTAAGTGTTCTTCATGGTCAGTTTCGTTCTTGGAGTAGACGAGAATATCATCAATGCAAACAATCACAAACTTGTCGAGGTACGCCTTGCATACTCGATTCATGAGATCCATAAATACGGCTGGTGCGTTGGTTAGTCCAAAAGGCATAACCAAAAACTCGTAGTGACCATACCGTGTTCTGAATGCCGTCTTTGAGATATCTTCTTCGCGCACTCTCAGTTGGTGGTAACCGGATCGCAGATCAATCTTCGAGTAGTAACTTGATCCTTGAAGCTGGTCGAACAAATCATCAATTCGGGGTAAAGGATAACGGTTCTTGACCGTCACCTTGTTCAACTCCCGGTAGTAGATACACATGCGGAAAGTCCCGTCCTTCTTTCGGACAAACAAGACAGGGGCTCCCCATGGCGATGAGCTAGGTCGGATAAAACCTTTATCCAATAAATCCTGCAACTGAGTGGACAACTCCTAAAGCTCCGTCGGTGCGAGCCGATACGGGGCTCGTGCTATGGGTGCTGCACCCGGGTGTCAACTCGATTTGGAATTCGACTTGACGAATAGGAGGGAGTCCAGGCAAATCCCCAGGGAAAACTTCCGGAAAATCTCGCACAATCGGTATATCTTCAATTCGCTTCTCCTCCGCTGGTTTCTCGACAATATGCGCTAAAATTGCCGGATGACCCTTTCGCAGGTACTTCTGCGCCTTCATGAGGGTAATGACGCTGGTGGTCATGCCGCTTCTCTCACCTCGGACCGAAATGATTTCGCCGGATGGGGTAGTAATATGGACTATCTTGTCGTGACATATAATCTCCGCTCGGTTCTCGGATAACCAATCCATGCCGACAACGACATCGAAACTACTAAGCGAAAAAGGAATAAGGTCGATATCAAAGACATGACCTGACAGTTTTAACTTACATCCCGCAAGTACATGCATTGTTACTATAGTCTTACCGTCAGCAAATTCAACAGGAAACTTAGCATCTAACGGAGTTGGAGTTAAGTCTAAGAGTTGGCTAAAGGCTTTCGACACAAAACTCCTATCAGCTCCAGTGTCAAACAATACAGAAGCAAAACAATCGTTCACAGGGAACTTACCAGTCACCACGTACGGATCATTGCGGGCTTGACCCGACCCAATTACAAAAGCTCTTCCTTTGCCATTGCTTCCACCATTACTGCCACTTCCATTACCTCCATTGTTGTCGTTCTGTTTCAGCTTGGGACAATCTTTCCTGAAATGACCTTCCTGCCCACATTCGAAACATCCCTTCGTCGTCATAGGTGGTTTAGGAGCACCCTTTGCCGCAAGGTCTCCTCTACATTCCTTCGCACTGGTGACCCATTTTTCCGCATCTCTGACACTTGACACGGTCACACGGGCCAACATGATGATAGTTGCACCTATTGCACTTTGGATATTTCCCAGCATATCCACTCGAACCCTGCCCGCTACCGTTGTTATTGTTGTTGTGACTCTGATTGTTAAAGCTCCGAGTGAATTCGGGCTTACGGTAGTGTTGTTGCTGTGGGAGGTTCGAGGATGAGGATCTGGTGTTGTCAAACTTTCTCTTTCCGCTGCTCGGGTTGCTGTTGCTGTTGTTGTCATTACTCGGGTTGTCACGGGCTTTAGTGGTTGAACCCCTAGGTGGTAACGCACCTTGGGAGTGGATTGGTCCGTCAGTTTTGTGAGCTAACCGGATCGCTTGTTGAATCGTGGCTGGTCTGGAAGACGACCACCATGCCCTGAATTTGCGGTGCTAACCCATCAATATACATTTCAATCCTCTTACTCGGCGGATCTACCATCCGCGGAACACATCACCGCTAACTCGTGAGAACGAGTAGTGTAGGCTTCGATTCTGAGCCCACCATCTTCAGCGACCAAAATTCTGACTCCAACTTTGAAATCTCCTCTCTCGGACAGTACTCTTCTCGCATCATATTCTTGAACTCCTCTCAGTTCATAGCGTTAGCCAGTTCCAATCCAAGAATTTGCACATTTGCACATCGTCTGAGGACACCTCTGAGTGTGCCTCTGGCTCAGCCGGTTCTTCATCCCGGTTCCTCTTCGGGTTCCTCCTCGGGATCTTCCTCGGGATCTTCTTCAGCTTCCTCTTCAGGCTCTGCCTCAGGCTCGGCCTCAGGTTCTGCTGCGTTATGAGCAATTTGCATTTGTAACACATCGCAACGCTCTAAAGCCATCTCGGTTCGGGTCCTTGCTACTTGGAGTTGCTCTTGCAAGGTCTATCATCTCGGCTTGCATCTTTCTCATAATTTTCATCTGTTGATCACTAGCCTCTTGTATTTCTTCATTGCCGCTGCCATGCGGGCAATCTCCTCCTTAGTCTCGGTTCCGTCTTTTAACAGTCCGGAAACGTTGGCTCTCGTATAGCACATGTAACCCACGTCACGCTCCAAGCATGAAACAACGGCTGCGAGAACTCGCTCTACAGGTTTCGGTTATGGGTGGTAGGGTGTTGGGATAAGCAGGATGGTTCGGGTGAGGTAACGGGGGAACTTGTTCGCGATAGACCATACGTCTGATCATGTTAGGGTACCAATCCCAGCTAACTTCGTTTTCGTACATGCCTCCGGATAGGCGGTACCTCTTCGGTGCGGGAGCTTCGAGTTCTCGGGACTACTCCGGGTGGCGATGCGGTAGGTATCTGTGGTTCCTTCCCGTGAGCATGAGTCATCAAATCAGATGAGGATGAGGGTGGCGGCGTCGACATTCCTACAGGTAAGCCGTGTATCGCGCGCGCGTATGAGTGAAAGAGGTAAAGAGATAAGATAACAAAGACTACACTAATCTATGCAGTGCGTATCATTATAACGAATGGGTCGTCGCGGTTATAGTCTAGTATGCATGCAGCTTCTAGTTCGCTATAACCAATGGCTCTGATACCAATCTGTCACACCCTCAAAATCCACTAACGGAGTTTTACCGTCAGAGGGTGTGAACTAACTGGATCGGAATCATTAGTTATAATCAAACCATAAAACAAGGTTTCAAAACCAAGAAAACGTTTACGAGTAATTAAATGCGGAAGTGTAAAACCATAGAAAACAATGTTACGTCACGCAGGACGACTTAAAACCCAATGATAACAGTTTAAGAAAAATAAGTTTGCATAATTAAAATGTTTCAAGCAATGTATGTGATCTCGGTATGATTTGGAGTGATGGATTCGTCCCCTCTTTACTCTAGAAACTGCCTGGAACTGGTTGTGGAATGATAGGGTTGTCGAAAGATACAAAACATAAAAACCCTAGCTTTCCCGTATTCGTCACCCATTCACGATACGCGATGGGGTCTTCAAGGGTCCATCGCGATACAGTCAACGATATTAAAAATCATAATCCCATCGCGATAACGCGATGCGTCTTCAAGCCAGTAAATAAAATAAGCTTTTCCTCTTTTCGCGTGTTGGACGTCCTGGGTCTTCATCCCGTGCCTCAACAAGTCCAAATTAATTGCTTTTAACGTCTGTGAATTGAAATACAGTAAACACGTATGAAGTATCGAAGTTCCCACAATAAACGGTCAAAACTAACAAATAAACGAAACTAAATATGTACAAATTAACCAACATTAAATAGGGAGTGACAATGATGAACAAAAGTCAAAGTGACGATGATGTGAGAAACTGAACTGTTAAACCCTTCGGGATTCACCAATAAGGATTCCTTAAACGATTGATAATTGATGGTCAACGACGAATTGTAACCTTGCGGCCAATAGAGCAATTCAAGGACAGGTCACTAGCAAGTGTGAAGCAATTCCTTGGGGGTTATGGTCGCTGGGTTATATTGAAGATGTATATTATTTAATTGTATTATCATTAACCCTAGATGATATAATACCCAATTGATAATGACGGTTTGTTTATTTTGATAAACAACATCAATTTGATCTATTTCCATAATTAACATGTCAGTGAGAGACGTAATAGGCAATACAAACGATTTGGGAGAATCAATTTTGATTATAATGCGTTAATTAAGGTGCAAGAAAATAAAACGAGTTTCGGTTTGGCATGGATACAGGTTTGGTTAAGGAAGATGGGTTCGGGTTAATGAATATTATAATCTTTAAGCAGATTTGCTAAAGGGTCCCTAGAGTTCAAGTGTTGATACAAAATGAGTTAAAACTATGTTTAGGGTGGATTTTGTTTATATTTTAAAGATATAATAATAAATAAAGAAAAGAAAATACAGTGTAGTTATTTTAAATATATTGGTAATTAATTTACTAAAAACGAAAACGGGAAGGGTATTAGACATTAATAAATTAAACGAAAAAAACCCGAGTTGTTATGTAACAACTCGGGTTTTTCGAATTTATATAAACAACCGACTCGTTCGATGTTCGGGTTATAATATTATTTATTAATATCTAATTACTTATAAATAGTATATCTATAACAACTCGGTTTTTCGAATTTATATAAACAACCGACTCGTTCGATGTTCGGGTTATAATATTATTTATTAATATCTAATTACTTATAAATATATATCTTATGAGTTTTTACACATTTAACCCAAAATGCAAGTTTTAACTTCTGTGTATCCAATCTTAAACCCCAGGGGTCCAATCTGTAAATATTTTTATAAACCCAGATCATCAACCTGGATACCCGTTAACCAAACCCGACCCAATTACCTTAGCGCGACCCGTAACCCCTCAATTAACGATCAAAACGCGTTTAAACTTCGAATTCGATATGGAATTAAGCATATTCGTTGTATATTCGGCTCAATGACGCGGATAATTGATAATTTTGCAGCCCCCTTGTTCCAATCTCCCAAAAATACGTTAATCAAACCCTAAAATTCGATTCTTATATAAACCATCGTGTTTTATGCAATTGTTTCATCCATTAGCACACCCTCTCCCATCGCTAAAATTTAACCGATACTTAATTATATTAGTTTGGCCGTTTACTTGCCCGTTCTTAAGCTTTTTTGGTCGGCTTTGTTAGGTTCTCGTTAACCATCTCCAGATCATCATTTGAGGTAACTGATTATAGAGTTTTGATCGCGTTTACA